>NW_026999296.1:0-222872 GCF_037126465.1 Ornithodoros turicata
AAAAAATGGAGATACAGCATCAAGTACAGTTGCAGTACAGTGACACCAGATAGTGTGATACCTGTGCAAGCATTTGCATCCTCGCTCTTTCATCATGTCCACGTCTACCTTAATTCGACACTGGTTTCTAACTTCGAAAATTATGCATATCGTTCATACTTGGACATAATAACAAATGCTAATAATGTTACTCAAACTCACACCCTCTCTGCAATGCTCTACGAACCAGATCCAGTGGGAGAATCTGAAAATTTTGCCGCTCCTGTTGAGGCAAAAGGAATTTTTGCATGCTACAAACGGACCAAAGGTTCGACACTCTGCGATCTTTATTCCCCTATCTTCAGTGATATATGTCAACAGGAAAAGGTTTCTTCTCAATGGAGTCGACATAAGAGTTGTCCTTCGTCAGAACACAGATGATTTTCGACTTCTTGCACCTGCCAGCGAGACTGAAAAACACACTATAGAGTTTTCACGAATTGTGTTGTACCTGCGACGTGTGCAGGTTTCTCCAAGTGTACTCGTCGGCATCGAACGAAGACTTCAGACAACTCCAGCATCATACCTCCTTCGAGGATTAGAGATTAAGTACAGGACTTGCTCCAAATCAATCTCAAGTGATTTTCAATTACCTTTACAGTGAACGAGTTCCCTCAAAGCTGACAGTATTGATGGTTAGAAGTGAAGCCTACCAGGGTAACAGACAAATGAATCCATTTAAACTTGAAAATTTCAAGCTTAAGAGAGCTGTGCTTGATGTTGGTGGACAACAGTACACAGATGACTTTGACTTTCAACGATCATCTACTCTAAAGGATATATGAATTTGCTTCACAAGCTGAAGCGAAAGACATACCTCTAGCTCCGGCTGCATATGAGAAAGAAACGTTTATGCTCTACTACCATCTCACTCCAGATGTGGAAGTGCAGTCACTGAGTCCAGTGGTACAAGCCAATGTTTGTCTCACCCTAACATTTGGTGGAAATCTTACAGAGGCTGTTACAGTTCTCTTTGTTTCAGAAACACCTCGTGTGCTAGAAACAACAAAGACAGACGAGTCAAATTCGTATAGAAAAAAAATGGAGGAATGGGAATTTTATGCAGCCTTTTCTCGAAATCACTGCACAAGGCCACTGTTTCGTGGAACATTTGCATGCAATGAAATTGCAAGTCAAAAGCTGAACCAGGGCTGTATGTTGTAAACACAGCTCCTAGATCCTCTCCTGGAGAACACTGGACCTTAAGTTACATCTCTAAGAACAACAGCATTTCTTATTTCGACAGCTACGGCATACAACCAGTTTGCAAAGAAATCTACCAGTTTATTCACTCAACATCTTCCTTTCACTACAATGCAAAACGACTTCAGGGATATGGATCTGCTACGTGTGGACTGTACTGCTTGTATGTAGGTAGTCTTCTAGCCTGTGGTTTCTCTCTTCAAGAGTGCACTCAGAAGTTTTCACCAACCAACTTCAGACACAATGACAGATTGATAGAAACACTTGTTCGAAAAAATTTCCCAAGAAAAACAGAGGATATGTCATGCTGTAGTGTACTATGAGCATTCAATAAAATTTCAGTTTGCCTGAAAAGAGCTTTATTTGTCAACTTAATTTGCACACTAGAGATAGGCTATTTACAAACAGTGACTTGCAAACAAAGACATTGTTGATGATTACATACATGCTATTAGAAACTGGTTATTTCATTCACATACAGTCAAACTCCTTTATAGCGAACACCTTTTTAACGAAAATACCACTACAGCAAATTTTTTTGCGGTCCTGCTGGAGCCCTATAGGTCCAATAATGGACATCCTTTTTAACGAAAATACCTTTACTGCGAATTTTTTTTGCTGTCCCCTGAGTTTCGTTGTAAAGGAGTTTGACTGTATAATCAAAAATTTTCTGACACGGATCATTTACAAACAGTGACTCTCATCTGAGACAGGCTATTTGCAAACACTGACTTGCAAACAAAGACGTTGTTATAGATTACATACATGCTATTAGAAACTGGTTATCACATACTCTTATAATCAAATTCTTAGAAAACAGGTTATTTCACGCACATATAATCAAATTCGTCTGAGACGTCCATTTACAAACAGTGACTTGCAGACAAAGTCAGTTGTTATTTCCATCGCAAATGCATGCAGCAATATGGGAAAGCAAACTGTCTCTTTCACTCACATCAAGAGCTACACATTACTTCAGGAAGACATGAAATTCATCAGACCAGGTCTCAGCTTAGTCATCACTCGTGGCTAACAAATATCCTCTAGCTCCTAACTCACAGTTGTAATTAATCCCACACTGACAACCATAGATGTGGAATAATGCAATAGCTTTAGTTCATGGTTCTAACATGACATTGTTCTAATATATGACAAACCATAGCTATATGGATGTAACATCTTTATTACAATTTTTTTCTGTGGGACCAGGAATAGAAGGGCAACATCTGTTGCGGGGGTGATAACAGATGAGTTCCCTCCTACTCCCGTATGCCAACTCTGTAATGAAACCTCGTGACGGTGCACACCCCAACACCATCGCTTCATTAGAGAGACCAATCCGTACACATTAAAAAAATTCAACCATAGCCAAAAGGTAGCGTGTCAATTCCATCATCACAAATGAAGCGTTTCGTATCCAGTGGATTGAGGGCTATTTTTGTCACTGACACACTTTTGTTGACATTGTCCTTGTGCACAATGAGGTTCTGTTTAACTTTATGCATTGTGCCCTGCTCGAGAGCATTCGTGTACATAGAGAAGTGGAGTTTTTGTGCTTCACATTGTTTAACACCCTTAGCGCGATTGTACTGCTTTTTGCTGCACAGATCGAGGGCGTACAGCTTTGGCTTCAGACAACAGAAGCCAAGAATGTGATCACGAGGAAGCTCATTTTTAAACTTTCCTAGTACCATCCTGTTTTTTGTCGAATAGAGTGGGTGATCAGGGTCATATCCAGAGTTGTCTAGATGCTCGTCAGCTAGTTCGTGGAGTACTTTATCGTCACTCAGCATCACAATGTAAGAATCAGTGTCCATGTATAGCAGTCGTGTATCAGGGGCTACACGGAGAAGATGGTTATGATAAAAATCAAACATCTTCAGCTTAGACAATTCAATATTGTGAAGCCCAGGTACAGCGGTTGCTTCATGCGAAGAACAGACTGACTAAATTGGAACAAGATGACGTGAGAGCTCAGAGGGCGGAACTGTTTCAAGTTTGGTTTACGTAGAAGCTTCAACACTTGCTCATCTGTTACTGTGAGGCGACAATTTACGAATTTCCTGACTTGCATACATGTCCTGCCATATACACTATTAATCATTAGCTTTGATTGCTGTTTCTCAAATGCGTTTGTAGCTCGCTTCCGAAGTTCGTGATTGAAGTCGACATAGATCGCAGAAAGGGCTTTTGATTGAACTTGAGAACCCTGTGAACTTTAGTGAGACGCAACCCCAATTGCAGATACAAATTGCGATAGTGGAGAAAGTACCTCTCTTTATCAAATAATGTTAGCAACAGTTTTGCTTCGGTAGCTTTTGTGGAAGATTGAACTTCTTCATGAGCGCCTTCTGATAGTCTGACAATAGCTCATAACGAACGGACATTTTTTCAGGGGCAACGGGAAGATCTCTGTGGCGTCATGAGTTGCTCGGCATACACTAGGTCTACCTCAAGAAAGTAACCCACAGGGGTATCATCTCGTATCTGAGCTATATCCAAGTTAACAATTTCCTCCTCAGTGAGCCACTCAAATCCTCCGTAAGGCAATGGTTCTCTCATGACTGCTCCATACAGGCCATTTACATCAATGTAGTTAATTATTTTTTTTTTCTTTTTCGGGATCAAACTGTTCTGTTCCTGGCACATTCGCAGTTGCTTTTCTCAGGGAGCACTGTGTGACACCTCCTCGTAAGCCATTCTCGATGAGCAGGTACGCGTTGGGGTCGTTAATTAGTTCTAGTTCTACCTGACTCATTTTTAGTGCACAAGACATGCTTAATCCTGGAAGGGATACAAAATGAAACGGTTCAATCTTGTGCACATCGAGTGTCCACTTTCGAAAGTTCTGAAACACATCTGCTAAAAGCAGTGTGTCTGTCAGAAGGTATAAGTCCGAATACTCTCCAAGACTCTTGAGCCGAAATTTTTCATACACATTCTGCGCGTGGTTGCAGTCTTGTTCACTTACTTCGGTTCCATTCAAAATGTTAAAGAACTTATCTCGAGGTGGTAGCGAAGGCTCATCATAGGCTTCAAAACTGGTGACAAAGTTATCACAGAAGACCCCCTTACGAACAACCAGCTGAAAGTGTTCCTCATTTGGAAAAAACTGGCGAAGGCATTGAAAGTTGGATTCACCTTTATCACGTAGATTTTTCACCAGTGTTTCAAGGCTTGCGTTCAGAAAACTCAAACTGTCCAAGAATCGATAAGAGCCGATGTCAATTGCTTTAAATTTTTGACAGCTGGTGGCAATCACGTTGATGTCTGACTTCTTAAGCAGATGTAAATGAGACAGGAGAAAACTCATGTCATAGTTAGCATTATGTGCAATGATTGGAATCTTGGGTGGCACTCTCAGTTTCAGGTTACACGTCTGACATAGTGTTTGTCGAAATTCTCCGCTTACATGGTCATGTCTCGAACTTTTTGTCTTTTAGCAAAGGATTCTTTGCAGATATTACAATGAGTGGCTGCTGTATGTTGACGCTCATTCTCTTCAGTCATTTCTAGAGGTGCAAAAGCATGTATCCATCCTAAAATTTCGTCATGCAATTTCCGCAGCAGCTCCATAAATACTGTGACACAATTAGGACCACGGAAAAGATGCTTTTGCAACACGTGTGAGTCGGATGCACGTATAACCAAAAGGCAAAATGAGGAAGGACAGTGATCCTCATACACGTTTGTTTCCTCCAAACAAGGTGACAAAACACTTTCAAAATCATATACACAGTAGAAAGGGACTTCCGACATGAGATGTTCCCCGGCAAATGCTACCGTCTCTCCCTTCTTAGGGTAAATTGTCTTAGCAACCTTCTGATGCAAACACATCTTTAAATGATCACTGAGGATTCTGTCTGATGAGAAGCCCATCATACACCTCTTGCAATGAAACCGTCCGCTAGGTTGAAATAATCCATTAAAATTTGTGATAAGCAGAAAATGAGAGTCGATTAGCAACAGATCCACATGTGTCTCATGCTCGTCATCGACAACCTTGATGGGGTACAGAGATTTGTCTTCCCTTTCGTAGGCGTACACATTGATACTGATACCATTATTTTTTCGAATGCTTCAACCTCTTTTGGGAAAGCTACCGGGAATGTTTTCGGAAAAACATACTCAGAAATATATGGTCTGTATGAAGATGCCCTACGCCTGCGATAACCAGTAGCAGGATGCAGTGCAGCTATTACAGAGAAGGCAAAACACATGTTCTGCTCATCTTCATGCAAACCAAAGTCCACACACAACAGAGAATGAAACTTATGCTTCAATTCTTGCGGTAACTCAAACTGGGCACATCCAATCAGTTGAGGCATCAAACGTCCAATGTTCATGATACAGGCATGAATGCGAAAGAGAAAAAAACCTGAACCTTCTACTTCGAGGTTTTCCAAATTTTGTGCTATTTCAGCAGTCACTTGAGTGATAGAAGGTTCTACATCTGCCTCTGACCATACTGTCACTACTTTGGAAGGCACGAAACTAATTTCGAGCTGTAACTCATCGTCTGGCGTGTGACGACCAAGTTCCACTTTAAGCAATACAAAATAGCGCAGTGGGAAACCAAAGTGTCGTAAGACATCAGCAATGTACTGTCTGTACTCGTGAAAAAAGGTTGTAACATCATGTCCGCTAACATCCCTGTCGTGTAAATGTAGCTCGAACCGATTAGATAGTTTCGCAGTGTGCACAAAGTCTCACAAAAAGGAATGCAGGGGGCTTGAAGATTGTGAACATTTGCCAAGTGAATCTGAAGACCTAATGCTGTTGCATAATACTGCCGTTCGTGCTGGGAGCATAAGTGACACGTCACCATATCTCATCACTTTATCTTCGAATTGCTGAAGATAATATCTGGCGAAATGACTTTTTTACCATCTTTGTAAACCGTTCTTTCTTCTCCATTTTGAGATTTGGAAGCAGTCGCATTTCCTCTAGCTCTTCCTTCGACAATTTTTGAAGCGTCCAGGTAGATACACTTTCACTGCTTGTCGTTTTCCATGCGGAGCTCCACGTATACTGCCTCGCCATACATAGTGTCAATTTTCTGAATGTCCAGCACTTCGAACTTTTCGTTTTTGGGTATGTTGCTCATTTTCTGAATTTCACCGTCACCACATTTTTTCAGTTTATCCAACTTTTCCATGACGGATGACATAGCTTACTTGTGTTATGGAGGCTTCGCTGTTATGATGACAATTTGCTTTCTCCTCTTGCTGTATAGAATGAACTGAAAGAAGAATAGATTTGTAAACTCTTACATCTTCCACAGGAATATGTAACACACACCTCCTCAGTCTGACGTTCTGAATGAAGAACCACTCTCTATGTCCGCTCTTATATAGCGATTGCATGCAGCTCTCTAACATGTGTGCACAGCCTTGAACGTCTACATCCTGCAACGTTATACGTGAAGACATGTTTCAGCGTGTCCTATCTAACTTCATTGGTCTGGTAACTAACATACCTGCGTGCACAACCTTGAATGTCTACAACCTTGAACGGTGTACTTCGACTTTGGCAAGCTTAGAGCACAGACTTGTCTTTGCTTTTTGTTGTAACCTTCCATTATGGAATGCTCCTGGTCTGATAACTAACACGGCTGTGCGCAACCTTGATGTCTACAACCTTGAAGGTCTGTATTCAGTTTAGCCAATCTGAGAGTGATGTACAGGCTCGTCTTTGCTGTAACCTTCCTTTATGATAATGTTGTGATTTCATAGCATGCTTCATTCATTTGCAAAAGATGGCTGAGGTTGGACCTTATAGGTTTACCACTCCGGTCTCAATGACCATATCAGGTCAAAGCCAGAGTGGAAAGACGACACTTGTTACACATCTAATTAAACATAGAGCTCTGTCTTCGACAAACCATTTGATCATATATTGTACATATACTTGTACAAACAACCAATCTTTGATATTTTCCAGAGGTAACCTTCAGTCAGGATATTCCTACTAATCTTGATACTGTAAAAATTCTTTAACTATATTTGATGATTGCTTAGCCGACAAACAAAGGCTCAAAGAAATCTGCAATTTTTATGTAGCTGGCTGTCACCACCTCAACTGTTCAGCTATTTCATAACACAATATTATTTATTAATGATCCTCTGTATAGATGCATTCAGTTTAACAGCAGTGCCTTAATTTTATGTCGTTCCGCCCGCACTGCGGACCAAATGCAAATACTTTCACGACAACCTTAGCAACACCTATCCACTTTTTGGCAAAACGAGACACTACAGGAGTGAAGAAAGTTCGAAAGGTATTGCAACAATCTGGTGGTTTTCTACAGTTCCTTTTGCCACCTTTGCTGGGTCTCCTCTCGACTTTAGGTGGAAGGGCGATAGCAAAAGCAATCGGAGTGTAGTCGATGCAGAAATACGAGCTTGTGCCTTACCGGGAACCCCCATCCCACAGATATTGAAGAAAGGATGAACCAGACGATATCAAAGCAAAAGAGATAATCCAATATCTTCACTCCTTGCTACATCCCACTGTGAGTGAGAGCACACCTACATGGGTTCAACAACAGTGAGAGAAGAGGAAACACAGACCGAGGAAAAAGTAATACTGTCGGTGATTTCATGAGCAGGTGGCTATAAAATCAGATCAGAAAACCTATTACGTCTTCTGGAACCAACGATCTCATGGGATAGGAAAGACATTTCAGATAATTGTCGACGGTGAGCGAGTAGACAATACTATATAATTGACCTCGTATACTATCTCGTGACGAAACAAGAAATGTTCAAAGACCACCCTATTTTGATCGGATTTTGCCGCTATTGGTCAAGCTAAACTACCACACTTATTGTGCACCCATCTCGTCTTCAAAAACATACAGCAGAGAAACTCTGCCACTCCTTTCACCTCATTCCGTAAGTGAAGCTTCCACACCCTCGACGTGCGTCACCACCGCTCACTACGAGCCGCGAAGCGCGCACGACAGCTCACTAGGACACCGTACTGAACTCCGAGGAGAGAGGGCTACTTCGAAGAAGAAAAAATACTGTCACACTTCCCTCCAAGACATCATAAAAAGGTATTAGCTATGCTTTAGCTGATGACAACGGTTCTGGCTCACGACGAGGTACTGGGAAGAGTTATCTGTCACGGAAAGAGGTGGTGCCACACTCATCTATTGTTGAGCTTTTGAAGTACGAACTTCACAACAGCAACCTCCCTGGATGAGAGGAGACGTTTCAGCTGGCAATCAATGCTTATCTATCACTCGATGCTCTTAGAGTTTGCAGTAGGAAGAAGTACTAATGGCAGCCTACTATGACCCGCAACATGTCGGCAGCTTTGGGGGGGTGGAGTGCAGAGACTTGCTCGAGCCATTGTCGAAAAGAAGGACAAAGTACTAAATTCTGGAGACAAGTGATGTGTACAGTTTGCATAAGGAATACAAGCGACCCACAAGTTTCGAAAAACCATTGCACTTGGACTTCGTGAACTATTCCAGGCTGACCTAAAGGGATTTGCAAAGTCTAAAGAACCAGAACGATGGGTTTCGCTATTTGCTCTTTTGTATAGATGCTTTCTCTCGGCTTTTCTTGCCGATTGTACCTATTCGTAATAAATGATCTCCCGAGGTTATTCGAGCTTTAAACTTGCCTTTAAAAGGATTGGGGACACCCAAGCTTTTGCACACAGATCGTGGAACAGAATTTACAAACAAGGTGGGTACAACAGTTTCTGAAAGCAAGGGGATCCGCTCATCCATACAAATCCACCTATGAAGGGCCTCTATCGCCGAGCAATCTTCAGCGAACAATTGTGACCACACTGTACCGCATCTTCACATTCCAGGGTCACAAGCGTATGTGAACATTTTACCTCAAGTAGTGAAAGCTTACAACAATCCGTACACAGATCGCTTTCTGCCAGACCAGTGGACGTAAAGAAAGAAAATTAGCACATTTTCCGGAGAAGACTGTACCCCAGCCCGGTTGGACCACCAAAAAAGCCCGCGCTACAGGTGTTGGAGACGTAGTGAGAATTGCAAAATACAGACATTCAGCTAATAAAACGTTATTTAGGGTCATTTACGTCAGAACTCTTCGTGGTGAGAGCGATCAGTTAGGGTATCCTAACACGTACCTATTACGTGATCTAAAAATGAAGACATCATTGGTGGGTTTTATGAGAGTGAAATTGTACGAGTGAGAGAGGTTTCCAAAAGTAGAGAAGATCATAAAAACACGAGTTAGAAATGGGAAGCTTCAGTACTTGGTTCAGTTCACTGGCAGTCTGGACAAGAGGTGGATCGCAGGAAAATTACCTTGGTTTGTAATGACCAGTCAAGACAAGTCAGCCGCCGATGACCTCGGCTTGAGGGCGCATGGCTGTCAGTCATCAGCGCAGATGAAGAGCAGCCTGTGCTAGGTAGAGATGTGTGTGGCAGATGGAGAAGAGGATACACACACGAATTCGGATGCAGCCTGTGGGTCGTCTCAAACACGTCTCCTACAAGGAGATATTGGAATGTGGGTTAACACAAGTAGGCAAAACGTTGCTCGTGGAAGCTTTTAAAATTGTGACGGATATGGTGTTGTTTCAAGCGCTGCCAGATCAACCTCCTGAACAGGGTTACTTGAAAACTGCAAAAACAATGTATGCCAGAGTTCACAGAACCGCCTGTACGTTTGCCTCGGAAGCTCCTTCGCCGTACTTGCTGAATGGTCACGTCACGTGGACGAAATTTTGACATATGCTGACGAGGTTGACGCTATGCATCTTGCTGCCGAGAGTCTATGTTTCATGGAACAAGCCGATCTGAAGGTTCACTACTTAACAGGCTACATCAGGCAAGCTAACACTTGACCTCTTCAGACATCGACTGTGCACAATGGAGCATAAAAAAAATAATCACCGCTCATGTATCAGGGAAATAAAAATGTACATTTGTACTAAGCCCTCTCATTTCATTGTGAGTGAACAGAACATGGATAGATGTTTGTGTGGTCTCTTCTCCGTTGTGTGGCACACGTTTTTGCTTGTTGTGGTGATCATTGAGCTAACGAAGCTTCCATCCTCTTCCCTTCACTTCATCAGGGCAATTGCAGCAAAGAAGCTGAAACTGAAAAATATGTTTATGTACATTCGTGCCCTTTGACTTGCTTGTGGTATGCATTTGGAGTGAAAACGGTAAACCGAAGCGTTTCTGGTGTTACCCTAACACGAAACGAAACACGCGCAGCTGCAAAAATTGCTTAGAGACACCAATCTTACAAGGACCTATTACGATAACGAATGCTCAGATGTATGCTGTTTGTGCTTAGAACGTGAGTTAAAACTTCGCCGCTGCCAGGCAACATTACTCTCTTGGGCAGAACAATTGGGTCGACATCACTCTGGCTATGGAATCTCACTATCTAAAAGGGCTGTGATCTCACGGTCCTTGTATCTAAATAAAAAAAAAAAATGTAACTGTTTGCAAACGTTGTCACTGCCTGTGATGGACTAGGAAAGCATTCCTTAAATCACAAAGACCTGCATGTCGCCACTGAAAGCAGGAGGCATGAAACCTTGTCGTTCCTCATATTTGCATTTCCATAAATGACTTGCATGTTCATAGAAAAGCATTATATATATATATTATATGTGTATTGCAAAAGAGGAGGGCAAATCCATGTACTTACCACAGTCTGTCTTCCAGTCAAACAGTCCTCACGGAGAAAAAAATCTTCATCTGGAATCCCGAGTGGATAACTTGAAAAAAAAAAGTTTTCCACCTCTTCTCCATTGTATAGCACACATTTTGCCTTGTTGTCAAGGAAGATCTCAAACTCTTCCCTTCAACCTCCTCGGAGTAGTTACAGCAAAAGAAGGAAGATGAACTGGAAAAATATGTTTAGGTCAAACCATAACCAAACGATGAAAAAAAAAACACCGTTTCGCTAAGTTTAAATGCAAAGAAACATGCAGTAGCGAGGACTGAACATTTCCTAAAGTAGGCTTTCCCCCAATGCACGTAGGAGTTGGGTGAAGACTAGCTACATCTCACAAATGAAGGTAGACACATTCCTTTCTTTCTGACCTGTTTGTCATTGACGTGCAGGTGAAGTGTTCTGTTGTTACCCGAACATGAAATGAAAGAGAGAAGCTAAAAAATGCTTAGATAAGTCGATCTTACAAGACCAAAATGCGAGATGACCCTTCAACCTCGTCGGAGTAGTTACAACAAAGACGATGAACTGAAAATATGTTTATGAAGAACCAAAGTCACAATTAAAAAAACACCGTTCCACTGAATTGAAATGCAAAGAAACAAGCAATCCAGCAAGACTGAGCATTTCCTAACGTTGACTTCCCGCAACGCACGTAGAAGTTAGGTGAAGACGACTTGTAAAGTAGCAATGTCCTCCAAAACATACAACGCAATGCAATGTCCTAAATAAACAAATAATGTTTACTGTTTGCAATCGTTATTTTTCATTTCATCTACTGCGACGATCTAAGAAGGTGTACTTTAAAATCACAAAGATTTCCATGTCGGCAGTGGGAAGGAATGAACTCTTTTCTTTTTTTCTCACGTACTATGCATTCCATAAATGGTTGTGACCTTGCCACGCTCACAGGGGGAAGAACTTATAACAAGAGAAAAGAAAAAAGCATGTACTCACCTTAGTCTGCTTTTCCAGTCAAACACCCGCACGGAAAAACCTAGCTGGAATGTCAAGTGAATCCACCTGAAAACAATCAAGTGGCATTCATTGACATTCCAGCCCAGCCCGGAAAGCGTTGCGGACGAACTGTCTTATATAGAAGTCGCTTCGCTTGCCTATGAGAGTGCAGCATCGACCGTCCGCCCCAAAGACGTGATGAGGAAAGTGATATTATCGTTTATTCCTTGAGAGGTAATTACAGCTTTACCCGGGCTGGCTCGCTCTGTTCAGAAATCAAAGCAGTCAGCATGGAGGTAGCTGTCATTAGTATACTGCGTCTTTTTTTCTTCTTCTTTTTCCTGCGGCGCAACATGTATCGCATAGTAATTATTTTTCCTGTCTTCGAGTTGCAAAGGGCGACACCGGCTAGAGTAAAAAAGGTACGACCTTTATCCAACGATTGTCTTATATGCAAATGCTTGCTATTACAATAACATCGTGTATCTTCGATCGTTTGGATTCGACTTGCTCGCGTGCTCATGCAAATCAGCAGAAGAGATATCACAGTCTGAGTGAAACAGCGTGACCTTCAGCCATCCCGTCGTCTAATATGCAAAGCGTCGCTAACACAACAACATCTTAATGGAATACGGAAAAAGTGATCTTATCATTTCTCGAGAGTTAATCCGTGTCGTACACAAAACGGATTAATGGGGAGAGGTAGCCGGTCGACTACAAGTCCAAGCATGTGTAATGAAATCCTACAATGAATATCATGATGTTTCCCCATGATGCGTCGGATGTCGAATTTCGAAGCGGTAAGCCTTTGTCGGTTTACACGCCCTTAGCACCCTGTCCATATTCACGTCTCATACTAGCTACGCCATACCTTGCAATTCGCAACGATTTGTTTGCGGCGGGCCGGTGCATTTTTTTTCTTTTTTTCGATCGGTTGCCGAAGATCAGAGCTGTAGGCCTTAATTTATTTATTTTTTTTCGGTTACGCTCTTAGCGCTCTGAAGTTTAAGTATATACTGTCTCGTTCGCACTTCGGAAGGAGTCGATTGCTGATCAACCATTTCCATTAGGCAGACGATAGCGAGGTGTCCTACTGTCGACTTTAAAACGTAATAAGAAAAAAAATATTTGAACAATGTTGTGCCATGTATGAATCGAGCTATCGTTTTTATTCTTGCAGGGATCCATAAACAAAACACAGAAGCCGACACTGAAGATTTTTGTTTAAGTTTAATTTGTACAAGCTTTCGCGTGGAGGTCCACGCTTCCTCTGTATTTTGTTTATGAGATCTACAGGACTTGACTCCCCTCTTCGTATACGCTTTTGCAGGATCGAGTAAGAATTGTGCAACTATCCATAAAAAATTAATCTTCGTAATCTTATTATTATTTCTTTATTTACTAAGATCCTTAGATGGATGAACGGTTATGGCACATTTCTGATTTCATAACTAAGCTAATTATTCATTGTTAACGTAGTTTGTTTAAAACAAGAGGTATATCATTCTGATGGAACTACACAATTAAGATGACATTCAGTGAGTGCATCCTACAGGCAAGCAAAGGGGTTGGTGCCCCCACGTGGTCAGCCACAACTGGTCAGGTTTAAAATCTGCGAGAGGGTGGAGGTAAACTTATTAAGAAGTATAACGACAGCTTCGTGGGCTGGTTCAACTGCGTTTGAGAGTAAATTGATGTAGAACTGGTCTGCCATTTTTTATTGTTCTGACTAATCTCCGTTTGCATGCACCGTTTTTATAAGACTGAGGTGCGTGCCCAGTCTTAGTTATTTACATAGTAGGTGTGCATGCAACCTAATTATCATAAGAAGCGCGTGTTGCGCGTGCGAGGGACTTGCTGGAGGCTGGCTTACGATATGGGGGCTGGTGCCCACGTGGTTAATTCCTCAGATGACACAGTGAGGTCGGTATCACTCTGACGTGGTTTACTCCAACACAGTAGGGCGTGCACCTAATTATAATATTAAGAAAGGCATGTTGCAGGGATGGCTTACCAGATGGAGTCGTGAAAGTGGGCTGGTGCCCACGTGGTTAATTCCTCAGATGATACAGTGAGGTCGGTATCTGTGGGCTGGCGCTCACGTGGTTTAGCCCTAATTAACATTCGCAAGAGCGGGATGGGGCGGGGACGGGGGCGGTCTTGTTTGCTGATGCTAAATACGCTAGCTAGCGTATCTAGCAATTGTTTTGCTAGATAGGCACTGCTAGATACACTACATTTCTAGACTACTGGGGGGTATTCCCACGTCTACGAGTTTTACCCACGGTTGTCATTAAAAACGCGGGTTTCTGCACTGTAATAGGATAATGTGGGACTGTGTATGTGGATTACATTATTGCGGGACTACTCCCATGTCCGCGGGTATAACTCATACTTTTCATTCAATATGCGGTTTTCTGCACCATAATGGGATACTGTGGGTGCGACAATTTGGATTACGGTATTGCGGGACTATTTGCATGTGTGCCGATTTTACCCATCGTTTTCACTAAAAACGCCGGTTTCTGCACTGTAATGGGATACCTCGGGATTGTCTATCTGGGTTACGAGATTGTGGGACAAAACCGTCGTCTACGGGTATTACCCATCTAATTAAAAACGCGGTTTTTTGCACTGTAATGGTATACTGTGGGACTGCCTCTCTGGACTGCGATGTTGTGAGGCTATTCCCATGTCTATGGGTTTTACCTATGGTTTTCATTAAAAACGTGAGTCTCTGCACTGTAATCTGGACTGGACTGTCAATCTGGATTGCAATATTGAGGGACTATTCCAATGTCTACGGGTATTACCCATGCTTTTCATTCAAAGTACAGATTTCTGTACTATAATGGGATGCTGCGGGTCTGTGAAATATCAAATAAAATATTGTGGCGCTATTCCCGTGCCTGCGGGCATAACCCGTGCTTTTCACGACAAATAATGGTTTATGTACCGTAATAGGATACTGTACGACCGCCAGCCTTGCTTACGGTGTTGTGGAACTGTTCCCATGTGTGCGGGTATTACCCATGCTTTACATTAAATATGCGGGTTTCTGCACCGTAATGGGATACAGTTGTGACTGCCAGTCTCGATGACGCTATTGTGGGGCTATTCCCGCGGGATACTGTGATCCAGATAGAGTCACATAGTATTCTATTACAGTCCAGAAATCTTCATTTAAAAGCATAACCGTAATAACCGTATACATGGAAATAGTCCCACAATACAGTGAGCAGGATTGACAGACCCCACAATATCCTATTACAGCGCAAAAAACCCGCGTTTTATTTAAAATCACAGGGAATACCCGTAGACGTCGGAATAGCCCCAGAATATCGTAATCAAAACTGACAATTTAACAGTATCTCACTAAGGTGCAGAAAAGAAACCCGCGTTTGTAATGAAAACCACGGGTAAAATGCGTAGACTTGCGAATAGTCCTACAATGCCGTTACCCAGATTGGCAGTCCCACAGTACCCCATTATGGTGCAGAAACCCGCATTTTGAATGAAAAGTACGGGTAATACCCGTAGACGTGGGGATAGCCCCAAAATATCGTCATCGATACTGTCAGTCACATAGTATCCCATTACAGTGCAGAAACCCGCGTTTTTAATGAAAACCATTGGTAAAATCCTTAGACATTGGAAGAGCCCCAGAATACCGTAATCCAGATTGACAGTCCCGCAGTGCCCCAATATGGTGCAGAAATCCGCATTATTAATGAAAAGCGTGTGCAATGCCCGAGGCATGGGAATTGCACCAAAACATCGTAATCAAGATTGACAGTCCCGCAGTATCCTATTAGTGCAAAAACCCGCATTTTTAATGAAAAGCACAGGGAATACCCATAGACATGCTTACAGTCCCAGGGTATCGTAATCAAGATTGACAGTCCCACACTATCCCATTACTGCAGAAACTCACATAGTTAAAAAAAAGCATGGCTAATACCCGCACACATGGGATAGTCCCACCACTATACAGTTATACTGCAGAAACCCACATTTTGAATGAAAAGCATAGGTGATACCCATAGGCATGGAAATAGTCCCACAATATCGTAATTCAGATTGACGGTCCCATAGTATCCCATTACAGTGCGACAAACGCGTTTTTAATGGAAAGCACGGGGAATACCCGTAGTCTTGCTTATAGTCCAAGGATATCGTAATGAAGATCAACAGTCCCTCAGTATCCCATTACAGTGGAGAAATCCGCATATCTAATGAAAAGCATGGGTAATACCCGTACACATGGGAATAGTCCCACAATATCGTAATACATATTGACAGTCCCAGAGTGTCCCATTACAATGCAGGAACCCACGTTTTTAATAAAAGCAAGGGTGATATCTGTAGCCATCGAAATAGTCCCACAAGTTGCATTCCAGATACCCAGTCCCGCAGTGTCTCATTGCACAGCAGAAACCCGCGTTTTTAATGAAAACCATGGGTAAAACCCGTAGACATGGGAATAGTCCCATAATATCGCAGCAAGATTGGCAGTCCCACAGTATCCAATTACAGTACAGAACCCACGTTTAATAAAAACCATGGGTAAAACTCGTACACATGGTAATAGTCCCACAGTACCATAATCCAGATTGACAGTCCCACAGTATCCCATTATGGTGCAGAAACCCACATTATTAATGAAAAGCATGTGCAATACCCGTACACATGGAAATTGTCCCAAAATACAAAACAAAAGTCACGTAGCTCACACATAGCCACGTGGATTCAATTGCATGAAAAATGGATTAAATTATGTGAAATGAGGATTAACTCCTCAGTCCCGACGCTAATAGGGAGGATCAGCGCGAGTTTACACGCATTACCGTGCGTGATGGGACCCCGACAATATGCCCATTTTTTGTTTAGAGCGTGTTCCGATGCCTTCGGGTACTTTCTGACTGTATCATATGAGATGCTGTGGGTCACTGCAGAGACATTTATGAAACGATAGTTCTTCACCTATGAGTTTATTTTTCATTGGTAAAAACGTGCCGAATGATACAGTCTGCCAGTGATGGCCAGTAGTTAACTACGTGTAGTTAAACTACTAGTTAAACTACCTGATTGTAGTTAAAAAGTAGTTATCAACTACTTGCAGAAATGTAGTGGCAACTACTAGTTAAACTACTATTTCAAGTAGTTAACTACAGTAGTTAAGTTACTGAAGGCGCCAACTATACTTCCGATTTTGCCGCAAGCTTTAGGCACGATTGTGCTTCCGACTTTTACCTTGAGCTACTTGTTTGATGAGAACGGAGGTGCAGAGCAATTGTGTCGTGCATGTGTACTAAATCTTCACTCTTAATGCTTGTCTAGTGAAGTCTCATTTGATTTGCTGTGAAATAATTCTGCAACTTAGTTTATCGCGTAGGCACAGAAAAAATTCCGCCGCAAGCTTTGTATTTGACGATCGTAGCAATGGCTTGAGCCAAAGTTTATTATTGCTTGTGATTCATATTTAGGTGTCCATCAAGGGATTCGTGTTGGTGGACAACGTTACGTAGTTATAAGTAGTTGCAGTAGTTAAAAAAGTAGTTTTAATTACTCTCCCGAAAAGTAGTTGAACTACTAGTTAAACTACTCAATCACAATGTAGTTAGTACTTATAGTTAAACTACTGTAGAAGTAGTTATTGGCCATCACTGCAGTCTGCAGAAAGTGGGCTTACTTTGACACACTGTGTTTAAAAATATATAAAATATTCGTTTCTGACGTAACAGGTAATTTCGGTAAGTTAATTCCGTCTTATTTCTGGGTGTGGAACCCCTTGTAACAATTGCGACTCCCGTTGAAGCAAAGAAATATTTTACATTCTTTGCAACGCACTGCTGTGAGTTCCTTGCAGCCGGGAAGCCTGCAGCGGCTTCGCGCTTTTTGTGTCGTGCCCATTTCTGGCATGTGAAGTGCACCACAGCTTCGCTTCTTGGGTGGATGCAAAGGTAGGAATGGCTTTCGGCTTCCAGGTGTGTCTTCGTCCGTGCTGCTGTCACTGGTTTCGACAATGTCCTGAACGTAGATCAACCCTTCAGCAACACGCATGCGGAAGTCCAAATAGTCCAAAATATCTTTAGGATTTTTCCCTTTCGACTGCATGGAACGACGGTACCTCACCCACGCTGCTGCACACGCGAAGTCAAACATGTGGAATACCATGCGGACTGTCCACGTGTTGGTTCTGGTCCTACTTCGGTACATACTGATGCATCTGTCTAGTTGGTCGACGCCTCCCATGAATGCATTATATTTCGTGAGTGCGTCAGCCTTTCAACAGTAATGTACTGCTTTGTTTTTTTACACCATCTGCGGCATGTTGTAACCGGCTCCTTTCCGAACATGGTAGATGCAACTAGAACCTGTCGACTGTCGTACCATTGGACGAGTGACACTGCACCATCGCTGCGAGGTACTTGTTCACTTGTACCTCTGCCCCCTTGCTTGAGCTGGCTTTCGGATCTCAGCTTGTTGGCCGCCGGGATTCGTGAGCGCATCAGTGTTCCGCAGCCACTGATGCCGTGTTGCAGCAATTTATCTAAAAGCGCTACTGATGTAAAATAACAGTCCGTGAAAATGCAGGTTCCTGCTTGCAGGGATTCACAGAGCTTTAGTACAACTTTTCCTCCAATATCAAAGTCTTCACAAACGACGGCGCCTTTGATAGTACAACCCTTTCCCGCTTACATCGTGAAATCTAGGGGAATGCCATCGGGTGTGGCCAAAACAAAGTTTTTGAGCCCAACGGGGTTCGGCTTCCCCCTGACATACTGGCGCATTTTCACCTTCCCATGGAACGGCACGATTTGCTCGTCTATCGAAACGTACGCATGCATTCCTGCTGGACAGCGTTCAACAACGGCCGAACCTTCCAAAACGCATCTTCTCGTTTTTCGTCAGTAAGTACGTTGTCGTCGTCCACGAGTTTCACGGCATTTCGTAGGGAGTGGTATCGGTCCCTTGTCATTGCGGACACAACCATCGGAACTCTAGTCTTCCGTGCCTATGCCATCCTTGTCCTTGGGTACTGGGGCGAATATGAAAAATTCTATGAGGTTATTCAGTCACTCAAAAAAATTTCGGCGTGCCTCACCCCCAAGACATGATATGGCCATGCTCACCACGAACATCTTCCATAGTTCAGTGGCTGTGGTACCACAGCTTCTTCCTGTTATCTTGATTGCCCAGGATTCGCAGGCGTGAAGCTGAGGAAACGGCAGAACAGGGCACGGTCATGATATCCCACAAACGCAATACGATCTTGTAAATAGCGATGCTCAATCTATGAAGTCAAGCCGGGAATATTACCTCGTGCTGTGTTTCCAGAACAAACGGCCCGCTTCCTTCTTCTTCGTCTTTCTCCGCAGTGGCGCATAGCACGGGGCAATTGGCCACGGATCGTGACATGACCGCTTCCCCATACGCTTCCTTTTTAGCTTCCGTTTGTGTCGGTGCACTCTTCTTCCTCGTCTTCTGCTTCTTCTGAACAAGAAGACGCTTCATATTCACTGTCCTCATCGGCACCTTCAATTTCTGAATCCCCATTGAGCAGCGCAGCAAGGATCTCTTCTTCATTTAGAGTCTTCCCTTGTACCAGGAATCAGAAAGGTAAAACACAGGCGAACGTTAGACAAATAGGCAAACCAAATCATTGTTTCGCAATGCGCACTAATTTCCTAATTGTCAGCAGAGTGTCCCCGTGCCGCAGATTTGATAACGATACAAAATCCTGTGTTGATCACTAATATTGCGCTCGTGCTCCTAAAATTTTGTCTAATCCATCAAATTAACGTATCAGCCTTCTTCTCCAATCACTTTTTGACAACAATAATGGCCTGTAAACAAAATAAATATCATAAACTTACTTGGACCTCGTGCGCGGGCACCTCTATCTTGACGTCTCCCCCGCGACTTGCGTGCCATCTGTCAGCTTTTTCTGAATATATGTCGCCGTAGGACACCCTATCGCATGTGCTACATTCGGCACAGCCGTCTGCGATGCATCATTCTCTCGCAAAAAATTCTGAAACTTTTGTATCATATGTGATACGGGGGGACCGAGGAGGAAGCATGATTAATTCGGATTGCAAAAGGATTAAATGTCATGATATAAGGATTAAAATGTACGATAAGAGGATTAATAACGGCGGGAAAAGGTGTAGTATGGTTATTGGGCTCCCACTAGAGCTCGTGCGAGCAGCGTTGTATACAGGGTGTCCCAGAGAACGTGTCATTGAATTATAACAAAAACTACACCACCTAGAGTCATGAGGAAAACGGCATTTGTTCTTAGTTAGTTTTGGCCATCTTCTGATGTGAATGTCGTGTAACGTAAGTTTAATTATGCAAATTTTTGCGAGCCGAAGTCGGGAATATATACAGGGTGTTCATTAAGGTTTCATTAGCATTTTTATAAATAGGCGAACAAAAGAAAAGTGGTGCTGTTTTTCTGTTCCTTGAGTGTGAAACAGGTGCTACATAATTAGCAGCACCTGTTTCTTACACAAGTAGCGTAAAGCTATCATCCGGTTTCCTGTCATCGTTGTGTTTACGTAGCGCTCGTGAAAGCTTAATTTTGAACACCCTGTATATATGTTCGTTAGTCAAACGTCGCCATGCCAGTACTGGACAGCTGTTTCTGCCTTCTTGGGCCTCATCAGCAGTACGCAGGCAGGCATCGTTTGAGCGGATGGCGTCAGAAGGTCACGTAACACGTGATTCCTCCTGTAAGGGTGAGCTAAACGTTCAATACGTGCAGCCAAAGAGCTCCGGCTATTTTTCCCCCTAGTATACTTCACTGGCTTTGCACTGGGATTTCAGTGGTATCTTAGCTCACCCAGAAGGGAAGAATCACGTGTTACGTGACCTTCTGACGCCATCCGCTCAAACGTTGCCTGCCTGCGTACTGCTGATGAGGCCCAAGAAGGCCGAAACAGCTGTCCAGTACTGGCATGGCGACGTTTGGCTTACAAACATATGCTATTCCTGCAGCCAAAGAGCTCCAGCTTTTTCTCTGGTATACTTCACTGGCTTTGCACTGGGCTTTCCGTGGTGACTTATTAGCTCACCCTGACGAGAGAAATCACGTGTTACGTGACCTTCTGACGCCATCCGCTCAAACGTTGCCTGCCTGCGTACTCCTGATGAGGCCCAAGAAGGACGAAACAACTGTCCAGTACTGGAATCGCGACGTTTGTCTTACACACACACACACACACACCGGAAAAAAGTCCCAGTTTGACTTGGACCCCCCTGGTATATGTAAGAAACACTTATGCAGCACCTGGTGCAATGCATTGCCACGGGGTACATTATTTCCCGTCCCTTGCTTTCCCCTTAAATGTGGTCACTGCATGCCAAGGTGCAACAAACTGAAGACGACACTACAGAGATACAGTTAAGAGGTGGGGACCTGATACTCACCGAGTTTGTTAAGAAAAGATCGATCAACACTCTCCGTACTGCGAGATAAAATCAACTGTCACCAATATGGTTCAACAAAAATAAAAATAAACAATGTTGAGCTATGAAGTAGTACTGCATGGATGAAAACCGAGAAAAGGCAGACACAGGACTAGCCCTAATTCTGTGACTAGGCTCTGCATGCCGCTCTCTTGCTTTTTATAGTAGTGTCCCAGGGCGTATACTTCTCATTTCTGTTCCTCCTAAACATTTTTTTTCGAGACTTTTCGTGATAAAGCTGACCGCACATTGTCTCCACATACAGATACTTTATAAGAATTTTCTTTTCTTCTCAACTCTTTTCCCGAAGCATCATGTCTATTTTGATACTTCATGAGCCGTGGTACGTTTCACTTCATTCGTCAACCCCATTCGGCTTTTTACTCTGAGTCCCATTTCCGTTTCTTTTTTTTGTGTGTGAAATAGACAAATTGAAATTGAAATTGACTAATCCTTCCAAATCATTCCAGCTTTAAACAGCAGGTGTTACCTTTGGGATATCCTCTCCAACCTTCTCGACGCAGATATAACCGTTGTCACATGCAAAATCTATGAGCTGGAAAATAAGAAGCGCACTGATTTATATCATACACACCATTCTGCAAGAACAACACCAGTTGTTCTAACGACGGAACAATACATAGAGCAGCTCCTCTAAGGCGCTCTCCTCATCACACAAAGCGTTACCAGAAATTTGTCACTTTTCGGCCCTCTTACGGTACTAGTATAGGGACCTTTAGCGAGTTGTTTGTGCCCGAAACAAACGATCGATTCTGCCGATTCGAAAAGCGAATGGGAAGCGGTCTACAGAGACTGAGCAAGTCGGAAGAATCGTTCATCTCCCAAATTAATTCCAGATGAATTTGAGTAACAAGTGGACCTTTGGCGTCTCTTCTTGTCGTAAATATGACATATCGCAGTGCACTTTCAACGTTTTTTAGCAGTACAATGTGTTGCACATTATTCGCCTGCTTTAATTAGACATTGTGTTTGCTTTTAACTGCTGAGACTTTTAATACTGTTCATACTGTTTACTAGTCACAACACCTCGTGTACTTGTAATCCGGAGTTTTGAACGCAAATTCGTTGCACAAGTGTTTTCCTTCTACATATTCCGCGAATGCGTCGCTCAAGTCATTTCAGATACAGTAAACGCCGCACTTATGCAACCTTGTACTGCTTTCAAGTACTGCAAACTTGCGAACGAAACTTCGGGAAAAGCCCACTTTGCGGATCTCACAGCCTACACTCACCTTAATAAATGTACTGGAATCGAGCTTCTTGTGGAGGTCTTTGATAATTAGGGAACAGACCTTAAATATATGATTCGTAGAACGTCCAATGGCCGTTGCCATAAACATCGCTGTCAGAGAAAAGAGAAATAATCAGAAAATGTATGTCCGCGTTGGGCGAGTTTGCTCTTCACGACTCATAACTGGATAGAGGCTGCAGCTTAAACAAAAAATGCGACCATAACATAAATAACGCAATATTTTTTCTTTTCTTTTTTTGTGATTACAAAGATGAAGTTGAAGAGCTATATTCCAGGGCTCTTCTTCCATTTTGTTCTGGCTGGGCCACCAAAGTGACTGGAGGAAGGAAATACAGGACGCCTCATGCTAGTTTTCGGGCACCGCGGCCTCCTTAAGCAGCTGCAGATACAAGGATACATCGCTGCCTTCATGCGTGTCGCCAGGACGCGAACAGCATAGTAGGCAGTACACTTCTTAATGGGACAATTGAATTCAAAAAGAAGTTGCTCTCAAACGAAAGTCTGTGTCTCAATTGGTGCAATTCAAACGGAAATGTTTCACAGAACGCTAGTGCTTGGAACAGAAGAGGAATAAAACAGAGCCTTCCTTGACGGCAACAAATGGGATCGCCACGAGGGAAAGGTTGGCAGCATCCAATGAGACAGCAGGAGAAGCGCGCGCGTACTTATCGTGGGTATGTCAATATGGAACGGTTCCGATCGTAGTGTTCTCTATGTGCGCGGCATGATGCGCACTGTAGCATTTTCAGTACCGATTCACTGAATCACGCAGCTCACAGCAGCCCAAAGCTGTTCCCGCGAATGTTCCACTGACAACATTTATCCTCACGTCCTTCGATCAGCGACGCCAGTCCGGTTCCCAGTGCCGACTGTGTTTTTCACTGAAGAGTGTTCCATGGCGCGGCACGCGCGTGTACCCGCAGTATTGAGTAAACATGCCGATCCACGAGTTGAAACTACGTTCTCTGCTTAGCGCCGAAGCAAGCAAGGGTCCGGTATATTTTGATTGTGTAGGTACGTAACGGAGCTTTGAATTATGATAACAAGTACGAAAATAACACAGCCTGTGATGTAATTTGAAGTGAACTTGTTCTGTCTCTCTCTTCTTTTTTTTCTGTTTTCTTTTTTTTTTTTGAATTTTAGCGCCGCTTTAAAGACAGCATGAGCTTGCCACAGGCTCAAATTGCTCGCGATTGGTGCGAAAGGGCGGTAATATTCCTCTCGTGTCCTCGGGTGATATGAAACTGTCGTTTTCATTGTCGACATGTTTTTGTGATTTCGTGTGTTCTGTGATTTCGTGTGGCTCTCAGACCAAGCCCGGAGCTTCAAGTGCCTCTGTGGTCGTCCATATGTGGTCGTCGCCTCAGGCTGGCTGACATGATGATGACAAAAGGAACAGAAAGGGTACAAATGGAAACGGTTGTTGTTAGTCCTGGCAGGCACCCTCATGGGGTGACTGTGTGAGTAAACCCGTGCTTGTACCCATTTCCCCACACGGAGGTTTTTGGAGATATGAGCATTCGGTTCGTAATAAACAGTTTCTGTGTGAGATAACTTTCTATCTCTTCCATCTACCCGGTTCCAACCCTCAGGATGATGATGTGCAGATTTGTGATCACAGGGCACCCACCACACTACAGGTTTTCCCGCTCATTTAATCCATTGGTCACTCATTGTAATCGAACTGCTACGCAATTTAATCCACCGTTGAACCAAATTAACCAAACTTCCAACCAATTTAATGCAAGCGGTACCAATTTAAGTCAAGCAGCACGTACAAGCATGTGTATTCAGTCATGGAAATTGTAATGACTGAGACTTTCATGATTTCGCCAATGATGGTGAGCTTGACTCCTCATCCGGAAGCCCTGCAGACGTGCGAAAGGTACCAAAGTCAAAGAAGGTTGCATACTACTGCCGCATCTGCTGCTATGTCACTAAGCTATGACAACAAGCCTAGCGTCTTGGCACTGCGTCATGTACGTTTTTACAGGTACATTAGTGGTGCCCACAGCCAGTTCTTTTTTTTGTATTTGCAAATACCTTTACGTATTTGGTTCAATTTAGGTTCAATCAAGGGTGCTACAACGGCAACACACACACACACACAAAATGGTGAACACTCTCGCTTCAGTGCGCTAAAGCTTTAGGTCGAGCTCATCATTGTTTCAAATCAGTGCGAGAAGTGCGTGAGAAAAAGAATGATACGGCCCATCGGTGTTTATTTCCATGCTTCTGTGGATAAGCTATAAGCTGTGGATGGCACAGATACGGCCCAGGTATTTCGAACAAAAGCGAGGAGGAATAATTAAGAGGCGTGTCACCTATTGTTTTCCGCCGTAATTTGTGGTGGATATTTTCGAAGTGGATGTTTTCGCAATTATTTTACAACTTGCAAACAACCGCTGAAATTTCAATGAGTAGATACGCGCGCAACCAACGTTCTGGGGTACCATACTCTCTCCCTTCTTTTTCTCTACCAAGAACCAATTACGACTTTATACGTTTCCTCATCACCGCTTTCATAAATGGGTGATTCCATCTCAACTCAGGCAAAGTGGTCTGGGTGATCATGATCAAAGTGATCTGGGTGATCAAAGTGATCATGAGTAATTTTTATCTAAAAAGTATACTTGTAGCCTGGCTCAGATTGAGAAGCGAATTGATGAAGCATTTTCTTTCTAGTTTTCGTAGCTTCAGAGATCTACGGCAGATTCGACGCGATATTAGGCATAGCGATTACGGCGATTAACATATTTCGAACGAACACGTTCACTGCTTTGAATTTTTTTCCTCGCACTCTCAGCTCTGTTGGCTTCTAGTGCTTGGCTTCTGTTCAACACGTGATTTTGTTATTTTGAAGCTAAAAGTACGCAAAGTTGATGGCGAACACGAAAATCTTTCATATTCTTGTGGCTATTGCAGCACTCGTGTACATGGCAGTGAAACGAGAACGGTGTCGCCGTGCAGCGGAGACTGAGCTCTATGATTCGATGTCAAAGTCAGGAGTCTAGGCCAGGTTGGTATCAGACGAGTCGGCGTCTACAACACGTGACATTTGAAAAAAGAATGCGATTTTTGAGCCCTCATATTTTAAAAACCCACCTCGAAAATTCTTCAAACTCCGAACGCGCATGCGTCCATATGCCATATTTGAGTGCACAGAAATTCGAAGGTTTTTTTATTGCACAATAAAAGTTAGAGTGTGCAAAATTTTCAGTGTCGAACTATGGTGCGTGTAATGACCATGGAACCGCTGCGAGGAGTTCACTGGTCGATATTCGTGTTTTTCGTGACTCAGCGGACCGTTGTACACAAGGAGACGTCCCTCAGTTCGCATGGAAGTTTCTGTGTCCATCAGCGAGCACTTTGCCGTCTCATGAACCGCCAACCCTGCTAATGAAGAGCGAGGAGAGTAACAAGATCAACCCCACCCGAACTGGAGCCGTATCCGGTTTCAGGTACAAAACCCAAGATAGTTTCAAATCATTCCGAGAGTGAGTGCTTCCTCTACCTGTAGAGCAGTGATTTCGTTTGTAACAGCTGTGTTTTGACGCTGTTTCGACTGGCCGTTGCTTTACCGTCTGTGTCTTCGCTATGAACATGAAAGCAGGTAAAGACCGTGTCTACTCTGGGAATTACATGAACAGGCAAACACAGAAGATACATTTTCAAAGGAACTTCGCTCCTGTATCTTCGCTCGACGATCCGTTGATGAGAAACATTCTGATCTGTACGTGATTGAAACGTGCGCGAGTCGGATTATCTTTGCCACAACTGCTAACGTAATCAGCGAAATGTAAATAAATAGTGTCTCAACTCAACTGGCATGGTCTAGAGAGATGAATATAAACATCGAAGTTTCATGCACGTACCGCGCAAAGGTTGACACATACACTCAATATACATTTCTCGAATGTCCTTGTTGAGCCATCGTGATGCTTTCGACGTCCTGAGGATAATATTCGACTCTTTGGGTTCCCAAATAGTAGCACGAACAGCACGGGCGGGTGTCACAATAAAAACGTGAATATGGACCAGTTAGCTTCTCGCAGCGCTTGCATGGTCATTACACGCATCGCAGTCAGACACTGAAACTTTGGCACGCTCTAACTTTTATTATGCAAGGAAAAAAAAAACCCTTCGATTCTCTGTGCACTCACATATGATACAGAAACCGACCAAGTTTGAAGAATTTTCGAGGTGTTTTTTTTTAGACATGAGCGCTGAAAAACCTTTTTTTTTTCAAATGTCACGTGTTGTAGACGCCCCCATGCGTGACAACAACCTGGCTTAGACTCCTAAATTTGATGTCGAATTATAAAGCTCAGTCTCCGCTAGACGGCGATACCTTTCTCGCTTCACTGCCATGTACACGAGTGCCGCAATAGCCGCAAGAATAGGAGCAATTTTCGTCGTCGCCATCAACTTTGCATATTTTTAGTTGCAAAATAAAAAGATCCCCGCCGGAACTAAACCCAAGCACTGGGAGCCAACATACCTGACAGTGCGACGAAAAAAATCAAGGCCATGAATGTGTCAGTTGGAAAGATGTTGAACACCAAAATCGATATGCTTGAAAGCGCGTCGGGTCTGCCATATTCTTTCGGATTTTTTCTCGGGAACTACGGACATCTATTGTTTCAATACAAATCACTGATGTTGTCCGGACCTCCTTGCCTGGGTTGAGATAGAATCACCCAAATGTCTTAGGTCATTTTCTTGCAAGTCTTCCTTCAGTCTAGAAGTTCGAAATGCCACTTCAGATAATACGAAGGGAACCCAGAGACAGGGGAAAGAAAACGCGAAACACACGATCTCACTGAGATCGTGTGTTTCGTGTTTTCTTTCCCCTGTCTCTGGGTTCCCTTCGTATTATCATGTACCAGCTCGCCTGCGCCCTTGCACTACTTCCATGCCACTTCAGCACTGTTCGCATGAATGGAAGCAGTGATGGGCAAACTACCTCAAAGTTTTACTTCAAGTAAAGTATCGAGTACGTAACGCCTGTATTACTGTGAGTACAGCACGAAGTGCCATGCTACAAATTCAGTTAAAGTTAAGTACGAAGTCCTTTGCAAAGTATTTTGGGTGCTCATCAAGTACATTAAAAATGTTGGAAGCTCGCTGGACGTTTCAATACTTGGTTGTGAAAAAAAGTCAGATAATTATATTTCGACCTGTTACCTTTAGGAACATTTTAGCAAGCATTTTTTCAAAAGCTAGTTGGAGAACATGGGTAGTTTCATGCTGACCCATTAATATGACGCGAACGACAGGTCTTTACGACCCAGCCTTGCGCTTGTATTGTCATTTGGGTACTTGACGAATTGAAAGGAAACTGCCGAAGAAAAGCACTTAGAGTACGATACCAATTATACAAGTTTAAATGTACTGATGTAAAGTACAAGTAGTGAAAAATTTACTTAAATACTGGGTATTTCAAGTACTTCGCATCACTAAATCGAAGCCATTACAAGAGTTACAGCTCTTCGCGACATTCTTCTGGACGAAATTTTGGGTATGGCATCTGCATCTGATGTAACATCTACAATATGACATGCCCAAATACGACTCTGCATGTAACTGCCCAACAAAACACTCAAGCGATTCCCTTCTGAGAAGGACGTATTACCTGTCCTGGGGTCAACGTCGCAGACATTGTAATGACCTGCAAGGGCCGTGCTGAGAGTCGAGAAGAGCCATAAGTAGAGCGCACCGTTTCTCTTCCCGAACATGTTGGCGGATAGCAGCTCTTCATTTGTCCCATACTGCTGCCGCACTGTATCCCAAGGCTTGCCTTTGCTACGCGCGCGTGCACCTGCTGAATGATCAAACATTAACACTGGCAAAGAGAGGCACAGGCCTAGCATCACCTTGCATTGATAGCGCGATTCATATGGAAGGCTACCCTTTTTTTCTTCTCGCATTTCCCAGAAAACATCTATTAAGAAGTTAATGGATTTTAGATAATTAGTCGTCCTGAATTTGAAAACCATCTCCTACAGCACCTTCGCCTGCCGTATAGCCCACCTGCTAAAACGGCATATATTTGCTCTGCTCGTTTTTTTTTAATGAAAATTCTGTGACGCATAAAAAACACCCTGTATAACAGAATTAGACTTGTTGTTGGATGTATCGGCTAAGAATCCATTTCAATTACGGAGACGAAATTAACGACAGCATGTTTTCTTCAACAACAGTATTTAAAAAAACAATAACATATATTTAGTTGTGATGAAATCCGTAAATTGATGTCATCGATTGATCGTAGATTGTACATATATCCGAGAGTAATGTGATTGAAGATTGAAAAGCCGTCTAAGGCAATTCTCACGATACGAAGAAAAGTAATCACATTTACCAGCACAAGAAAGCAGATATTTTTAAAGGAGAAATAAAATTAAGCAGCTTGAGCCTAACACACGAAAATCGCGTGAGTGCAGGGAATTTTATGATCACTCGCAGTAAGCGGGACAATTACTTTAGCGGTAACTGATGTCAAATGTTGTGGACAATCGGAGCCCAAAGCCTTGGATTCGAGTGGTCACACCCGATAAATCACACTCGATGTCTCGCAGGCACACAGAAATGACAGCTCTCAAATAAATATATGGTTATTATAGCTGATACGTGCCTTTGCGTGGCCTTGCGCTTCCTTGATTACTCTGCAGGTGCATTTTCCCATGGATGTCAAGGGCATCATCGCAGCTGAAGCACACAGATATTCTATCTGCCTTCGTGTTTGCAAAGACACCAGTGCTTTCGCGTACAATGCACCGAAAGTCGAGTGCAATAAGGGCGGATAGTATGGGCGTGGTCAATACTCTTTTGTTTCACGAGTCTGTTCAAGGCCTTCCACCTACTCATCCACCCCTGTTACACTCGACTTTCAGTACATTGGGCTGCCTGGGACGCTTCAACCTTGTGACCTCGGTCGGTCTTTATGTCAGGGTTTGGCAGAATTCGAATATTTCTTATACCAAAGCGAATACCACTCGTCGCGTATTTAATCGGAACTCCAAATCGAACATGAAGAACATTTCGAATATGAGGCTTCTTTTTTTTTCAAACCGAGGGCATTCGAATTCAGAATCAGCCCGCGTAAACCGGATGTCTCACATAGGGTAGACAAAGCCAGTGTTGCTTCATAGGTAGACCTGTATCCGACGCACATATTGCGGGATTAAATCGGACGCTTTAGAGTGGTCATAACGCAATGAACTTGGTAAGACTTCCTTAAAGGTGAACTCAGCTGACCCCAGAGTATTTTTTTTTTCGGCTACGACATGTCCTGCAACAAATGAAACGAACGCACGGTGCAAGTCGTCTGTTCCTCGTACCTTCGAAGGACCCTGCAGGTGGTAAGTCATGGCGTCGCCTGTTCCCGTGGCATGTGACCCGTACCGTAGTCTGTGTAGACGGATACAAAGGAAAACATAAGTTTTCCAGAGCGAAAATACAAAACAGGAACACAAAAATACGAAACTGCATGAACTATGGTAATCGGCACATGCATATCTTGTGGCATTCAATTAAACATTTTTTTAAAGCCTCGTTCAGGATTAAAGCTCAAGATCTTCCAATTGATCCACAATCTCTTACCATGTGGTAGCACCGACACTGTAGAAAATATATTCCGTCACAGTCACATGTGCAGCATATATTGAGACATGCCATTGAGACATTGAGACATGAGACATTTAGACATGAGACATTGAGACAAGCCGTATGGTTTACGTGGTTGGTGTTCAGGCATAGAACTTTAAAACTGAACGCTGGTGCAGGCTCTGGTTACCGCTGTGCGGCATACTGCACTTCCTGCTGCCATCCACAGGTTGTGAAAATTCGGCTAGAGGCAGGAATTGGTATATAGTAGGCTAAAGAGGATAACAATCGGGCTGTTTTTAGGTATATTTTAAAAGCGATAAAAACTTCAGTGTAGCGGACACAGGAGGACGAGACTTACACGGAGCACTGACTGACAAACAGACTTTTAATGCATTAGACACAGGCGTATATTACTCCTCTCACCGACCCCTAGTGGAAGCCAAGGCAGGCACACTCAAAAACGGTTATCACACAAGCAACCCCCCCCCCCCGCCCCATAAACCCCGTCCTCCTGTTAGTTTTCAAAAAATTCCTGAATTTGATAAGTCAACAACACGGAAGGCACGCTAACACAACTATTGCCTGCCTGTTTTACGAGTAAAGCTACTTTATAAAGAAGAACTCCTAACCTACGACTTTTAAGTAACACTTTCGTTTATCTTAACTGCGGCTCGCACATGGAACAAGTCCTTAAATGTTCAGCCTGCTTACCATAACCGTTTCCTTTCGAAGCTATATATTCCATCACGCGCACATTAAGTCGAAGAAGACAGTTGTTGATCTTAACGAGAGTAGGGAGCACCAGAGTCAATTACAGAACGAGGGAAGCCTCGGGTATGTATATGGTTCAGGGTCCAGAATATCGCGTTATGTACTGCTATACTAAGTGTGCTTTGGGGCTTTAAAATTCTGGAGAGGGTTTATCTGTTTGTTTGTTTTTACTTCCCCTCTCTTTACTTCTTCGAACGCTGCACGCATTGTAGATTTTGGAAAGTCTTGGAAACACAAACAAAAGAAAGAACTGAAGCAAGCGAGCTTAAATTGTGTCATGATAGTTGTCGGAAACAGGACAGAAACAAACACATTTTCATTTTTTTACTATTATTTCCTCTTGTGGAGATCCCATCAAGCCATTAGACCAATAGGTCCTCATGGTCCCATCAAACCGCTAAACTGCTAGTCCTGTCAGAGATGTCCGAAATTACGATAGGCGTATTGGCCTAATGGTTCATTAGGATTATCTCTGATGAATTTTTTCAATCGGAACCCCTATACGCCGCTGCCGCCACGCTAGATGGAGGCAGCGGCGCTGATCTGTTGTAAAGGAACCCTGTCTGTCTGGTCCACCACGGTGGAAATTGTCACAGGCAGACTAGGATTTATTCGAAAAGAAAGTTTATCCCGTGCAGTCATCCTTTGAATCTATCTCCGTTGAGCATGCACATGATGTTGTTAGGAGCACGATTACAAATGCAGCTAGAAAGTCCATTCCACAAACCTCGTCCTCAGGCGTCCTAAACCTTGGTGGAGGAGCCATTGTCCAAAGGAGGCTCGAAGGAACAAAATTGTGCTTGGGGTATCTTCCGAAGCCACCCCGCTGCAGCAAATTTACTTAGGTTTAAGAAAACTCGGTCTCAACCATGATGGACACGATGACAAGCCAAACGAGAATCTTGGAGGAACTTTATATCCACTCTAAACAATAACTCACCTTCCAAACTTGTATGGTACAAACTCAATAAGATCAAGGGTGATTACGCGAGCTTCTCTGTTCCATTGCTGCAAATAAATGGTGCACCCTCTCAGGCCATAGGGCAACAGGCAGACGCGCTCGGCGAGCACTTCCAAAGTATGTCAAGCTCGTCGCAACATAGTCAAGGAGTTCCTAAAAATCAAAATTCAACACTGGGAAACAGAATATTTCGATGGGAACAGGGCACAAGCATGGGTATAATATGCCATTTACCATGACTGAGCTGGAAATCATTTGTCAGAAGGGAGCATTGCCTGCTAGTCTTTATTGACTTAGAAAAAGCGTATGATACTGCGTGGCATTATGGTATCTTGCGAGGCCCTTGCTGTTTTGGAATCCGTGGTCGTAGGCTATGCTGCATCGTTGACTTTCTAGAAGGGAGAACATTCAGGGTTCAACTTGGCAAGGGCTTGTCTCGCCCGTTTATTCAGGAAAACGGTGTTCCACAAGGCTCTGTACTGCATGTCACACTGTTGATTGTCAAAATTAATTCCTTTGCCAAGGTCATCTCCCGTTCTGTCGGTTATTCTTTGTAGGTGGACGATATTCAAATATGGTGCAGTTACATTGACCTCGGTCGATGCGAAAGGCAGTTCGCAGCGAACTATAAACTTTTAACTTTTAACTATAAACATATCTGTTTAATCTTTCCTCGCCACCCGGTCATATGGGCATACCCGGCAACGAACGTGCCGATGCAACTCCCACAGCCACAATTCCTTTTGACATGACTCCTTTCCACGTTCCTCCGCAGGACGATAAATAGACGATCACACACACACACAATTTGGGAAATCGCTTTCATGAAGTCATTTTAGCTCGGTTAAGGCTCGAACATACTTGCACCTCGCAATGTTTTTTTTTTTTTCCTCTGCGGAGAGGAGCCTCCCCAATGCACATGCTGTGGAGTATTAAGTGCATTTTCATGTTCACTTTGCTCTATTGCTTAGAGATGAACCACTTTTACCCTCCATGAGAGCTTCAAGCTTTTTTTTTAATGATATCGGCTATTGAAATGTTTTATAACTGAATGACCTTCCTTTTACAGTGGTTTACATATCAAATTCTGAGGTAAATTCGTTTTAATTGAACACTTACTTTTGGCTTGCTACACACATCACTGTTTGGCACACTATAGCCCTAGTTGTTCGTGCGCCATAAAAGCGCAATCATCCCCATCGTTTCTTTTTTGGTTCGCGTCGGTCGAGTGGCGATATCCTATTACATCCGGAACGAGGACCTATCGCTTTGCGATCGATATACAAGAGTGAGCCATCTTTTGATGATGGTAGGATAATTATTGACCTGAGGAATAATATGGATTTATGTGGTCGTGAGAATAGGCTTTGTGTTTGTGAGTGTGAAAATGTGAGTGTGTGTCTGTGTGTGCGCGCGGCCGCACGCGCTTTTCTGAACCAGGGATTCCACTTGACAAGTAAGTTATTTGTGTCTGCCTTTTCATGTGACACGAGTGATACATTTATGTGCTATTGCGTGGAATAGTGGTTTAAAAAATAAGGGTAGCAGCGCTTGCATTGCTATCTGTAGGATAGACCGAGAGCGTTTTTAATGGAATTGCCTCGGGAACCTGGTGAAGTCTTTGTTTTGCGCAGGGTATTTTATGGGAGCCGGTCCTGTTGCGTTGCATTTGATACGCTTTCCTGAAGCAGTGTGCTTTGTTCTTGTAGTGTGGTTAACGCCTGTATAAATAGAAATGAATAGAAGTGTTTGTTTGTTTGTTAGTATGTGTCTGTCACCTTCGTAGCGCTGTTCAAGCTTTATTTTCTTTGCAAAAATTCAGACTTTATGGTATTAAGCTGTTCGAGTAGAAGTGACTATCCGTGCTCGCTTAAGATAAATTCTGTATCCCTGTCCTGTGCTTTCTTCACGCAGGGACAATGCAGATGAGTATTTAGCATTATGCAATAATTATCTGATAGCAGAAATGGGTGTCTTTGTCACAGTTTATTAGCGTGTGCGTCGTTATTTTTTTTTTTTTTTTCTCTTATAGCTATGTGAGCAAAAGCGTGTGTAATTTTTCGCTGCTCTTTTCTTATTTTCTCTACTTTTATGTAGAAGAAAGCCTCCTGCGTAAAAGCTGAATAGTGTTCTATCAGTGGAAGTGGGGTTGTTTGTTTGATTTTGTTGGGTGTTCGATATCTTGACGAAGTAAGCAGTGCTTAATTTTGCAGGTTTTTGAGCAGAAATGCTGGTATCTGAGCACGGAGTAGAATTTTCTATATTTCTCTGCTCCCTAAGAAAATTTGTACGTCGTTTTCCAAGCAGACCGCGTTTGGTTTACGCAAAATAGAAAAATGAAGTGTGTATGCTCTATGATGAGATGATCCGCCGCAGGCTTAGGCCTTTTCCCCGATGAGCAGTGCTTTGTATACGATGTCGCATGTCTGGACTTGTTCAGTAGTGTTCCAATTTTTACCCTTCGCTAATATCTTGTTGCTGTCGTCTTGTGTTAGACGTTGAGCTTCGTCGCGATGTGCGGTAACGCTACGATTATTCCTGAGCGCTCCGTGTGTTTAATGCGTTGTCCTCTGTGCGTGCGTCCGTGTGCTTTTTTCCTGATTTGTGACGTCATCATGGCATGTCTGGTCCTGTTTAGCACTGTTGCACTTCTTCCCGCTGCTAGTATCTTGTTGGTGTCATGTTGTGCTAGCCGCGTGGCGATGTGTGGTGAGCTGAGGTCTTAAGCCTTTTCCCTGCTCACCTAAGGAAATTTGTGTATCCCTGTCCTGTGCTTTCTTTACGCAAGGGCAATGCGTCTGGGTATGTGGCACTATCAGATACCAGACATGAGTGTCTTTTTCTTAGTTTATTAGCATATGCTTCAGGTTTTTTAAGTCAAGCACAAGTACGCGCAATTTTTCGCTGCTCTCTTCCTCAAACCACCGATTTTACGCAGAAGAAAGTCACATGGTGCAGCTGAGAAGAGGGTTTCGCTGATTGTTTGTTAGATGTTGTTAGGAGCTCGGTATGTTGAGGAAGTCAGCTGTTAAAGGTATCCGTGAAGAAATGCTTGCATCTGAGCGCAGGATAGGAATTCCTGAAGCACGTCACCCTCAGTGTAAATTAATTATTTTGGATGTGAATCTGCTTCACTGCATGACAAGGCTGAAATGGTAAGAGAGAAAAAAGTGGAGCGCTCCATTCATAGCGATGCAAGTAATAGGGCAATTAGAGTTTTCATATAAAGTAGAATTTTAATGGGCTCCTAAAATTATAGTTTTGTAGTAGTTTTTCTAAACTGCAATGCAAGGTAGAAAATCATTAATATGGTGGGAATGCCATCATGTTCCCGTAAAGGCGTTCTGTCTCGTGCTTTGGCGTGCGCGAATGGAACTTTGCTCCCCGGCTTTCGCGCCTTTTTGCTCGCAATGCGCGAATGGAACTTTGCCCCCCGGCTTTCGCGCCTTTTTGCTCGCAGGTGTAGCCTCAGACAACGAATGTATGAGCATAGAAAGGGTCATGTATTCCATAAGCCTGGAGGTGATGTTGAGTAGACTCACTTATTATTTAAAAAGCAGTGGTAGTTTACTGTAATTCTAATGACCATGATGAGCCTTTGGGGTGAAAATCGTTAATATGCACGGTGCTTTTTTGTTGAATTTTAATGAGAGAATGAATGTCATTAAAAGTAGGACAAAGGAAATAATCTTGCGATTCAATAAATAATAGGAGTCTTTGTCTTTGCCGCTGTCTTCTTCAGACAGGATGTGATGACGTCACACAGTCTGTAGCAATGCATTGACCGTTACTGGAAAAAGTGTAGCAATAGAAAAATGGTGTGTATTGTCCTGGACGGATTTATGATGAGCACTGTTTTTGAATAAGAGGAGTGCGTGTGCTTAGAAATAGTTTGATGCTGGTTTTCTTCTTTGTTTCTTTTCGCCTTTTCCCCCCTTGTTGTCTGACAAACATGCGCTGACTAGCTCTGACCTTGCTCTGACATGCTTTCCTTCTACATGTAGTTTTTTTCTTTTTGTACAAGGAATATTCTTGACGATGACGATAGTGCTGCCTTGAATGGGCGTAGAGCTATTCTTAATAATTTTGTGATTCATTTAGTTCAGAGAGTAACCGCGAGGGGGACAGGTGTGTGACTTTATTCAGGAGGAACAAAGCCTCATTATTCAGTTAGGTGCATGGCTCTTGGCTGGGATGGACATGTCTTGCTGAACCATTATTTTGTTTTTTCCTGTACAGTACGACTTTGGGAATGAAATGCTACAATCTCCTCTTATCTATAGCGTTTTTCTGCAATAGTTCCCTATGCAATCATTATAGTAGAATAAAGGAAATAATCTAGGGATAGTGATTCAATAAATAACAGGTCCCCTGCCTAGAGCGTAAGCGTCCTTGAGCCACGCACCTGCATTATGACGTCATACCGCAACACTATTGTTTCAGGTTGACCTTGTCTAGAGGAGCATTAGTGAAAAAAAAACAGTGTAGCCGTGAGATAATAGGGTGACGTCACGACCAATGAGAACGGCCTGCAGGGGGCGCAAGGATTCACTTTTCTCTTGGACAGTGGCGGGTCTGGACACGTTAATTCTGCTCCTAGCAATTGCGTTGGCCGTCAGTGGAAGAGCTTAGTTTCGCTGGGGTTCTGTCTGCCTCTGATGGGGTGTGGATGTGTGGTTCGTCACTGGTGAATGGTGTTCGACAATGCAGCTGGATTTTCGTGGATTTGGTCTGGTCGCCATCTGGTGTGATGCCTGGCAACTAATTGGCCAGCTCTCATTGATCTCTGCAACTGCTGGGTGCCAACTACCAACATGGCGGGCGCTGGTCACCCCGGAGCAGTTTCTTCGCCGCGGCATCGTTGATTTTCGAATAAATTGTTTCTCTCCGCTCTATTTCTATCTATTTATTTTATTTTCTACCATTTTTTTATTTTTTAGCAGCTCAACTGGCCCACAACTCACACAGTGGTCTGGACACGTCCTAGATGCTCCCCAATTAGTGTAATGACTCCCTGAATTATCCTAATTACTGTGGGGGGTCCCAAATTGCTCTAATTGCTCATTAATGGTGTCCAGGCCACTGTGTGAGTTGTGAGCCAGTTGAGCTGATGTGAAGTGATGTTCGCAACATCGCCATCTTTGTTGTTCTGACTACGGGAATCGCACATTTCGCGTTATAACTTCACACAGCGCAGCTCAATCGCGCGGAAATTTAGCACGGTTGAATTACCTTAAGAGGTTTACACGTAGACAACAGAATGTTGCGCGTGCATTGAGTATTTGCAAACCACGGCATGCCGGCGCTGGTAGACTTTTATAAGGTAACACCCTGTATGTTTAAGGTTACGTTAGGCTATACGTGTACGACGTTGCGTTGGCTAGGCAGTTGTGTCAGCGCACTGTGAGGAGACCACACGTCAGCGTATGCGCTGTGGATAGGTGGATGAATATTCGCTTTTGGATTGCACCGCCTAGGATAGCGCTGGAGTTAGGAAACCGCCATTTGATGCGGCTCTTTTCGCGCGCACGTTATGCCCGGATTCTTTTATGACATCAGTTCTGTTTCCTTTGTCGTCCCAGCTGCATGATCACTGTTTTTACAAATGAAATTCGGAAATTTGCTCAATTAAGATCACACTTTTCTGTCCTCCTTATGCATTATATGTATATAGGAACGCGAATGACAGGTGGTTCGAAAATACAACCCCGGCCGCAATGTCTCGCTATGTCTTCCGAAATGATTTCAGACACAGACACTTCCAAAGCGGGGAGGTTGAACGGTTGCATTTGCACAGTGAAATGAGGAAGGTGACTCTGCGACCATATTGGGCACACGCCGAGTAGAGAAAGAGATGTATGCGTTAATTATCAATGTTAAGCTCACACAGCATACAGAGCGAGTGTCTGTCTAGCGTCCTGTGTTCTTTCAGCATCACGTCAACGTTTGATTCACACCAACTCGTTTGCATCAGTACTCTTGCAGCTTTCTGTCGGTCGCAAAAATGTTGGCGCAGACGCTCATACATGCATCCTTTGCGCATTTATTTATTTTAAAGTTAACAGAAACTACCTGAACGTAATGCAACAAAGAGCTGCCTGTTACAGGGTCAGTGCTGCGCCTAGTAGAATTATTGTGACATTCCTTTCCAGCTGGCCCATGACGCATACTACCCCCCTTCCTATCCACCACTCTTTCCCATTCTCTCTCTTCACCTGTTGGCATCTGTACGTCGCTTATAGTACGTCGCTGCGCTAGCACGCACTCGAAAATAGATATTTCCCATGGTGTGGTCGAAGAACAGCCGAAATGACAAGTGTATCTACCTGTTACTTTCATGCCCTGAGGAACTTTCCTTAACATTTCTTCACTGGTTACAACAATCGCTGTAAAACAAAGAAAGGAAACCAAGCTTCGGTAACCAGTTCCTTGTAATCAATTGCCGAAACACCTAGCTCAAAAGGTGCATGAGCCATCTCTGGGCAGAATCACATACACCATATTGAGCACACTTGTAGTCGTCTTCGAATTCTGTTATCGTATTCCTGCAACGATTGGCGGTTCATGAGCTTCGACAGACTGTAGAGCCTGTGTCCCTTGGACGTACTGTCCTTGGACGACGAACAAGACAAAACAGAAAATGGCATCATATTTCATTCCCCATTTCGATTTGCTGCCGGCTTCCTGTCTTGGTATTGTTGCCAATTCGCATGTTGTCCCTACGCGAATACTAGTTTATGCCTGCCATCACCTGCTGTAATTGCGGTTAACAACACCTGTTATCTCCGTGAAATGTTTTGTGATATCAACGGCGTGAGCAAGCCGCGCGCAACAAGGTACGGCTGCGAGACACGAGATGGCTGATGTGGCTCTTAAGCATGGTTCACACTAGTGCGTTCTGCTGCGTGCGGGCGCCTGCGTGTGTATGCGTGCGTTCTAAGCAATCCATTCAGCTGTTCACATACTCGGTCCGAATGCGTGCGTCACCAAACCGTAAGCCAATGAGCGCCGAGCGGGATTTTCAACGCCTCCCACTCCGGTGGCCATGTTGAAGACAGTCTCGCAGAAAGAAACCTACTGTGTACACTCGGAAGGCGGCCTCGCGATTCGTTCTCCGCTTGCGGGCTGCTGCGTGCGTCGGCAAAAGTTGGGCTCGGGCGAGCTCCTCGCGTTTTGCTGCGTGAGGTCGCGCATGTATCTGTTGCCACGGTAACCAGCGCCCGCGCGCATCTGCACGCAGCAGCACGCACTAGTGTGAACCATGCTTTATCGCAGTTCGTCGTGCGCAACCAGCGTCTGTGAATCGGATATATAATCTGTAATCGGAAGAGGTATGTGCAGGTATTGCAACTTCACATTTTGCTTTAGATAATCTCGTTAAAGAAACTAATCGATTGTTAATTCGATCATACACTGACCTATCGGAGAATGGTTGTCCATGTGCGATGTATAGAGGTATATGTTCACTGCCGTTAGCTATAGAGTAGGGTGCAAACAAACCTTTAAGGCTTGTGAATGGAACGAGGATATAGCTTCTATAAAGTGATTTCCCAAAACATTGCCATTCTCAATGGCGCGGAAAGGGGTCGTTCTAGTACAGATGCAAGAGTCAGTTTAAGATAGTGGTTTAGAATTGTTCACGAAACAAAAAGTAAGAAAATAGTGCTTGGTAAATAGAGGCATGTGTTTTGCTGGTGAGGAGAGGAGGCAACGCAGTCGGGTTGGTGGAAAGATCCAAAAACCACGCAACAGAGAAAGCTTTCACAACGTCGCTAACGTTGGTAGCTTGTTATAGCCTGGTTATATTGCGCGTATGCATTAAAGGGACCGAAAAGTGAATATAAACCTATCGAAACTTTATGTTCAGCGAAAAGCTTGAACCTTCAAAAGTTCAAATATCAATGAACTCCGCTGAAATCGCTTTAGTTTTTCTGTAATCGAATTTTCCATAATTGCATGTCCAGGGACCTAGTAGGAAACCGGGCAGTCTGTCAACAATTGCATGACCCCGCGCCATCTGTCGAGGACGTATGTAATACGCGCACTTCCGTGCACTAATCCGGCGAAAACGAAAATGGCAGTGGGCACTTGTGACCAATTTCTACGTCGAGAACGTCGAGCTTCTTGAACATGAGTGCGCTGGAATTCCGCATTCGAGAACTGTCGCTCACACAGAACTGTGGTTCGTGCATTAACGTGCTGGAAAGTGTGTTCTTCGCAGCAGAAGATTCCTTGTCCAGAGATTAATCGGAGTCACATTCGTCCTCAGCAGTAGCTCACCGTGCCGTGAACATGGACTGCTTTGTGAAATTTCCATGTATCAGGGAGAAGCACTTGTGTAAGCCGCAACAAGCGCTGTTTTTTCGTCGTGCAGGTGTTCATGTGTGAAATGCAAGCCGACGGATACTACGGTTTTTGCAGCCGAGAGGTAGAGAATGCGTGTGAAAAGCAGACAGACAATTGCATCAGAACTACCGTATATTTCGAAATATTGTGCCTTGACACCGAAGTACTGCAAGTGTCATTTACATACATCCGAGAAACCGAAGAGCATGGGAACATACACGGCATCGCCGTGTGGTCTTTACGCGCTACTTGAACGGCAAACTGGACGGAAAACCCAAATTTCTGCAGGAAATTCCGTTATACCACCTGTCGGCCATTCACAAGATGGATATGTGGGGCTCCGAGAAAATACAATAGAAAGTACTCCACTGGATCTCGATCTGCGTCATGCATGCTATTAGGGATGCTTTCCCATCAGTGCGCTGACTTTTCTCATTGCTTTTTCTTTGCTGTCACAGCATATTATAATTACTAGCTTGTTCCTGGAGGGTTAAGTAACCTGTGGGCATAGATGTATTTGTAGTCAAGTCTCAATTGTATATGTGAGGAGTAAGTAAGATAATTTTCATCAGTGTCATTCAGCTGAACTGTGTTGATAACCTTTTAGTATACTTCTTAGTGACTACGTTTCCAAATGTCAATTAATATTTAAACCAAGATTGGGATTTAACACTTAATTAGCTCTGTTTTGGTAATTGGAGTAACTGATTCATTATCACGTCACCAACTAACATTTGTAAAGAAGGACTTGAGGGCTGACTTCAAGTATTATTAACCATTGATCTCGGTTCAAGGTTAATCATACACCATTGGTGTGCATAGTACTCCAAAATGGCTAAATAATTTATAGCATAGGTTCTCTCCCTGTTGAAAAAGAGCCAAATAGGTTGTATGCGATCCTATTTATCCTATACAAATTGATGTAGGATCCTTTATGTCCTATTTTGTATCATGTGGGAAAGTTGTGGGATCCTACATGTCCTATATTCATTGACATATAGGTGAGTCATACGATCCTACATGTCTCATATTAGGCTATGTAGGAGAGTTGTGGTGTCCTACTTGTCCCATATGAGGCAATATAGGAGAGTTGTAGGACACTACATTGCCTATATCCGGCTACGAGGAGACTTGTAGGATCCTTCAAGGCATCAAAAAGGAGCTACAGGAGATCTTACGTGACCTGTTTGGTTTCATGTGGGGAGGACGTGGGGAATTATTTTGAGATATGGAAGTGATATATTAACACAGCAACAAACGTTATTTGATTGCATATATATATCCTTCAAAACTGGGGCCCAGAACGAACTAGTCATGTTTGCCATGATATATATTTTTAGGTTGAAAACAACTGAATGGACTGGTTGCATTCATTTATGGAACATGCATAGAGTATGTCCATTACTAGTCGACGAAACATCAAGCATACAATGATGCGTGCATCCCTTTCAGTGCTATTTAAGCACAGACTTCGACAGCAATGCGCAACCGGTCGAGGTGGCTGAACCCCATCGAGCGACATTGCGGTGTCGATGGGGTTCTCGGTCTAATATCTAGGACTAAACCTGCTCTATCAGGACACGGTTTGTTGTGACGGATTCCCCAATCCTTCCCCTTCACGTGCACGCTCACGGCCGGCAGGAAATCCTAAAAGTAGTCGAGATACTTGGAAATTCCAGGCCTCCGTCTGCACTTCCGATAATTCGGAGCTCCGTAACATCTGCCCCGCTAGTCAGGTCGACGCCAGAATTTCCGTCCTAGTAGGACTTGAGTCGCTCTACGATCGGTCAAATGGAATCATGGATCGGTCTTTAGCGGTTCGGGGGTTGTGGGCAGAGACGCCCTTGTAACTCTGTTTTTCTAAACTTTGGGGCCCTTTTTCGGAAGGAAGCCCGCGTCGGACAGTTTTCATCTTTCTGGAGTGTACTCGCCTCAACTCGGTGAACGTGGCAAAATTTACTACAGCTGTCAAAGTCTTCTGGTTCTCGAGCTACCGGTTTCCGTGTTTACACTCCTCCCAATACATGGGTCTGCCGGCCGTTTTTTTTCCTAAAAACGTTTCCATTGCACCTACAGAGTCGTGTTTGACATAGTTTTGAAGCTCTCGATGTGCTCTTACTAACCGCTTTAATTCCGTAAGCGCGCGACTTTCCGTTCCCCAGATATGGGCTTTGGAGTTGGAGGGTCATGGCGCTGGCGCCAGCAAGTCTGGCTGACGCCCGCTCGGAGACGCTTCCGTGGGTGCCGTTCCTTTAGTGCCGTAATCTCGCTTACCTAATGTCCAATTTACTGGAAATTTTGGATGCGCGTTCTCCGTTCTTTGCTCTACAACTTTTCAATTCGCACCCCCCGTCTATTTACTACAGGTTATGGCGCTATTCCCGAAATTCCTTAGGCTGACTCTCCTTCTGCAACCTTCGTCCCTGTTTTTAGGTTTGAACCCTGCGGGAGATCTGAATCACCTATTAACGGATTCGTGCACTCCGAACACCGAACGGCTAGAAACTTGCGGGATCTTTCTATCTCTCTCCATTCTCGAGTGAGGACAACATGGCAACAGCGGCTCGTTATACATGGGGCTGGGGGCATTTTTTTCGATATCGGTTGTTTGTTGGCGTAGAAATGTGATTGAAGACTTATTTTGACGGGGAAAACGTCCTCTTTCCAATGGCGCTGGTCGCCCGTACGCGCGACTTTCTGCTTTCTGGATGTAGCGCGAGGAGAGCATGGAGGAGACGAGGAGAGCCGTTACAGGCGGCGCGGCCTTGGAGCTTGGAATGCCTCGAGCTCATTTGAAAGGGAAATCTTGGAAGCGTTCGGACGTGTGTCCAGAGAGCTCTCGTTCGGGAAGCGTCTTTCGTCGTAGTTTTGGTGGTTTTGGTGCACCGCAGTGCTGTGACTGTGTTTCATGCCTTACTAGTGGTATCTGGACCTGTTTCTGTGTGTGTACCTTGGAAGACCGCCGAAAGCCGTTGGATTTCGTGAATTGAAGGTTAGTTGTGTGCATGTAATGCCATGTTTCGTGCACCTTTTGCTTGGTATTCTTCCTAGCGTGTGGGTTCCTATAACTTTATCCGCTCAGTGCGATTATTACCCTATTGTTACCTATTGCCTTATCCTCCATTTGTAATCTTGTGCTCTTACCCTGTTGGTTAACCTGTATCATCAATTAACATCAGGTTGAAGATATCATGTGTGATGCTTCAGCGGCCCTGCTACAGGGTACCGGTGCTTTAAAGATACAGATCTTCCTTTTTTGTTATTAATTCATAATAACTCAGCTTGAGTCATGCATATTTTCCCAGAGTGTGAGAAATATGCACAGAATGTAAATAATCGCGGATATTATAACTCAACGTGCATTGTTTTCACCCTGTTCAGGTAATGCCTTACTGACACCCTTGCTGTAGCCCCAGTTGTCATAGTTAATTGATCTTGCTGCTAACAAACAAAACAATTGTCTTTGGACCTCAAGTAACAGCATATGTGGGAAGTCTAGTTAACCTGTGCACGGGTTTTGGCACATTTTATGTGACACATAATGTATTATCCCTTGTTAAATCTAGCTTCTTAATTCGCTTTATTGTTTCAGGTGCCTCCAAGAAATATATCTTAGAGCTATCATCTAGCATGATCTGTAAAGGTGTTAAAGACGCTGTACATCAGGCAAGAGTGTGATTGTTCAACAGACATGTCAGAGGGATGATGAACGATATCAATAAAAAAAAAAAAGAAAGAAGCTGCATGATTTGTTATTTCCTAATATACACAGCACAATAGGGTGCACAAATTATACGGGATCACCACGAGAGACTTGGTATTCCGCCATTTTAGCGTATATGTAGGAACCTATTTGCATGTAGGACCCAACGTAGGTCCCGCAATCAAATAGGATCCTGTTTATATGTAGGATCGCATTTGCATGTAGGTCCCACAACCAAATAGGATCCTGTTTATATGTAGGATCGCATTTGCATGTAGGACCCACAATTAAACAGGGTCCTATTTGTATGTAGGTTCCTTCATCATGTAGGACCTGGTGTCATAATACCATATGGAGTCAAGTAGGAATTTCCAACAGGGCTGTTACTGTAATTGATATGTACTTTTGTTAAGTACTTTTGACAGCCATGCAAATTGAAACTGGCTTCAATGTACACTACAAATGCATCGTAACATTTAATTGAAATATAGTATAAGAGTAGAAGCAACATTTTGTCACAACTCAAACTATATCTTTTCTATCTATCTCTTTTTTATTGTCCAGGGATTTAGGAAACAGAGTAGGACTTCCTGCCCTCTGATGTTTTGACGTACTTGATAGAGTTGTAAAACCTGCAACAAAATAAACAAGAGAAGTATAAACAGTTTCGTCTTTCCCTTTTGAATTCAACAAGCTAGTTATATTTTACCATTTCTGCAGTTTTGTATTCCAAGATCCAAGAGTGACTACACAGCAGATCCTACAAATTTAGGACCAATATGATGTGGTAACCTTGCATGGCTCACTACAGCAGTGACACACATTGAACAATTCCAGTAGTGGGGCTTAAAAGACAATGAACTTTCAATGGTCATTCAAGTGTAGAGGATGTATCTCTAGAAAATTAATTCGCGTTCCTTAGTCATAACTACACCTCTTCACACAGGAAGTATTCTTCTACCATTCAAACAAGTTAGCAGTTCTCATCGGTTACTTCTCCTACTGTTGACGTCGAACTAATGTTCTGCACCTGTCCAAAGACTCCATAAATGTCACAAAGTCTGCAACACCTAACAAATCTACTGCTTCCATGTCCGGACTTTGCATACCTCCTTTCAGCTATTTCTGCCATGTCAACTTGAGGGCCTGGATCACGCAATACGTAGTAGTCTGGCGTCACTTCAACACTAGAAGGCCCCTGAAATTAAATTTGTTGATGTTGACAATATTGAGTACGGGACAAGTAGGATAACATAAGTTAAATGGAATACGTCATCGTTATATTATAATTTATACATGTGTGACGTCTGTACATACATAAGAGTTGTGTTGAACTCGTCACTTCAGTGAAGCAAAATCACTGGTTACTGAACGGCAGTTTGCTTCGGACGCCTTCGCAATTCGCCGTCTACGGCATCTTCTTCGTAGTCATCGCAGCAAAATAAGCTCAGCACACACGACACGACTGCAGTGTCTAATAGCCGAGTGTTTCGAACCACATTCGTTCTCGCGCTCACTCCTCTTGTGGCAGAAAACGAAGATGAACGAATATGACTTTAGCGTCCCCGAACACCAAAACTACACCTTGCAGGCAGATGTACGTATCCTGAATACGTGACACAGCAGCCACGAACATGTCATCCACTTCCACTTACTATTTCGCGAGACCAACATGACCACTCACGACGTAAACAATAAACGCGATAACTAATAATAATAATAATAATAATTGGGTGTTTACGTCGCGAGACAACTGAGATCATGAGCGACGCCACAGCGGTCGGTCTGTGGATTGTTTTTGCCCACCTGAGGGTTCTTTAACGTGCGATGAAAGCTCATCACACGGCACCCCGTATTTAACGTCCCTCGCGGAAGACGGCGTGTCTAAGCAACTTGTACCCTGCCACCAAGTTGCTGGCGTCCTCGGCCGGGTTCGAACCCGCGATCTCGGGATCAGAAGGCGAACACGCTACCGACTGAGCCACCGAGGCCGGTAATAAACGCGATAACACAGACGGCCTTGTAGATGGCGCGGTGGATCGTTAGCCGTAGCGGCGAAGTAGCTGAATGCTTTATTAACGTAGAAACTATGGAAGTGAGCGTCATTTTTAAAATGTCGTTAGGCTGTAAGATCCTGTGCGTCAACTTTGTTCTCTATAAAATTAGCTCTCACGTGGTGAGGATTGACCAATCCCTGGGAGCCCTGGATTGGAAACCGCCGAAACCCAAGTTTCTCTTTTTCGCCGTTTGTTGGCAGCACCGTCCATGTTCCGGCAATGTTCAAAATATTTATACGTAAAAAATATGCCGAATTGAGAAGTAATACTTTCTGTGTCTTATCAAACAATGATGCTGTGCACGACAGTGGGCAAAAATATGGGGGTTATTTTTCACTTTTCGGTCCCTTTAAGCAGTGGTTGGAGGTGCGACCTCATCAGTGCAGTTTGGGTATGTTTTGTTCGCTTCACTTAGGAGTACATATGCGGTGGGTTCATGATGGCGTCCAGCTTTCACTCATCGAATTCACAGACAAAAGCATGCAAGTTAAAAGGGATGTTGCCACGTACGCCCACAGCGCATTTCCATATTTTCAGATATTCACAAAATAAGGTGTTTCTACGTGATTAGCCCTTTCCGTCATCGTTCTTTGAAATCCTTTTTTATTTCTTTTTTTTTCCTCCTCCTCTCCACTGATGGCCTCCGTGAGTCATCCTCACATCGCATGGCAGGGTTTGAAAAACAAGACAATAAAATGATACAAGACAAAAATTCTGGAGCAACATATTTTATTTATTCTCGATATATTGATTGGTATCGGTTATTACCAATAGCTACATTTTTGAATTCTTCTTTCTAGATTCAAAACCTTCACCGCCAGAGGGAGTGGACGTGGATATAAAATGTTTGCGCGAAAACCTCTTTTTGTCTTTGCGTTAGGTGCAGTGGGAATCAGTCTTCTGTGCGTCATTGCAGGTAAATAAATGTGAATAAACCGCCCTCGGTGGCTCAGTCGGTAGCGTGTTCGCCTTCAGATCGCGGGTTCGAACCTGGCCGAGGACGCCAGGAACTTGGTGGCAGGGTACAAGTTGTTCAGACACCCCGTCTTCTGCGAGGGACGGTAAATATGGGGTGCCGTGTGATGAGCTTTCATGGCACGTTAAATAACCCTCAGGTAGGCAAAAGCAATCCACAGGCCGACCGCTGTGGCGTCGCTCATGATCTCAGTTGTCTCGCAACGTAAAAAAATATGAATAATTTTTCCAGCGTACTGTCCGCTCTATAGAGCTCAAATCTTTAAAACCTGGTCATTGAATATACAGGGTGTTCAAACTTAAGCTTTCACTAGCACTTTATAAATAGGCGAACAAAAGAAAACCTGGTGCTATTGTTCTGTTCCTTGAGTAAGAAACAGGTGCTACATAATTAGCAGCACCTGTTTCTTACACAAGTAGCGTAAAGTTATCATCCGGTTTCCTGTCATCGCTGTGTTTGCGTAGCGCTCGTGAAAGCTTAATTTTAGGCACCCTGTATATGCTCTTTTCGCAAGCGAAACTTGGTCAGTTTGACTGTGAAGAGGTGACCATCATTACCGTATCGGCCTCATGCGTTCCCAGATGCGATAACCCCTTTAGCTCAGTAGCCGTACATAGGAGGAGGAACTTTACGTGTTCATGGTGTTGGCTACAGAAAGAGTGCAATCCTTTAAAACTTGTTCACGTAATATAAAGCCGTTTTCGGGAGAGGAACTTGGCCCTGTTGATTATGAAGAGGTGATTGATCACTACCGTATCAGCTTCATACGTCAAATGTCAAAACACAGCGCTTCGATGTGTTTCATTTGGTTTGAAGAGTCAACCCAGAATTGGAATGATCAATTTGTACCAGGGCAAGTTGAGCTGACAGAACTTCCTTAAATGTATCCCATAAAAACCCAGAACGCGGCCTCCCGGTTGCGTGCTGCGCTACTGATGAACCCTTTTCCTCCTCCCTCCTTCCTGTAGACAGTGCGCCAAGGGCATCATATATGGACCTATAGTGTCTGTGTAAGCTCCGAGAGGCATTAATCATTAGCGGTATCCAGTATCCTTCCTATATATTTGTTCGGTAGAAGGTGCATCACTGATGGAGGAAACCAGGGGCAAAATCGGGCATCATCGCTCGCAGATGTTTAAACAGAGCTACTAGTCGATAACATTCACGTAGAGGTGTAGGAGTAGATTTTTGCCACTGCGTTCTTCACTACTGCGCTTATCTCGCAATCAGTATGACCGTGTTTCCGTATTTTCTTCTGTTCCTTGCCTACGGTCGACCGGGAGAGTGCGCGAAGCCGGCCGCAGAGCAGTTCCACATTTGCGGGGGAAGGTTCAGTAAGTACATAGATATATCGAAGCAGTATGGCGTTTCTGCATTTCCGGGCCCCTATGATGCGCTCCATGGTAGCGACCACCTGTCCAGCAAATCGTACTGGTGACGTATAAAAGTATACGTTGAGACTAGGTACTGAGCTTTACACCTGATAAAAGTTGTTGCCGTACACATCTGTGAAGGGAAATATCGGCATAATAACCGTTTCGAAAATCCGCTAGGATACACACATAGTGTATGGATGTCTGTATATTAGAAAGCCTGTCTCTTCGCTGAGGTATGCATGTACATGGTCACACTGTACAGAAACTATGCGTTCGTGAGTTTCCATCCCTCAACGAGCTCGACTCACTCCCCCTCTCACACAAAATTGCTTTGTCCCTGGCCACATCCAGCATACCAACGCTCTGCTCTCACCTTTCTGGACATCACGGGACTCCGATCCTTATTGTGAGAGGGCTTATTATTTTATTCCCCGCATCACCAGCAGCAATGGTGTAAATTATCGTCCCCGGCGATGAAACACCCCAGCCATCATGCCGTAGTAGAGTTGTTGTACACACTCTGTTTGTGATCGTCCCTGCCTTAATTTTCTCTGGGGTTAATTCTCTTCATACCCGTTCGTGAAGGTATTAAGCCAGCCCTGATAATCGTTCAAGATAGATAACTCCATGAATGTATAGATGTATACCTATAACACATAAAACTCATGCTAGAAAGGCTGCATACGTAAAAGACTTAAAGGATGGGCTTGAACTCTTCACCGTCAGTTTCGGGAGATTTCGGCTGATTTTGAGGGTGTCTATACATGGTGAAGTATATTTAATAGAACAAAGACTAGAATAAGAACGACCCTTGCTGAAACGAGGTCACAAGAGTTGCGATGAAGTCATGATGTCGCCTTTCTTTAAAATGTCTTCTTGTTTTCTTTTGCATCTCGCAGAATGTGCTACAGTTCGACAGGTGTCATCGTTTCCTCCAAAAGAGAGGATCTATAGTCAGGCAGGGAAGAATAGACGCATAGCAACTCATTAGTTGTGGTGGTGGTGATGGTGAAAGGGCTCGCCGATGACGGCATCACAGAGATAGGCAACGTCACGATGGACGCCCTTGCGGAATGTGCGTCCTGGACCGACTTCTAAGGGGGACTATGGCGACATATGTCTGACAGCGTGTAAGGAAACCACAGGAAAAAAAAAAAAAACCCTGACAGCAATCTCGGCACCAGGGCTCGAACCCGGGTACATCGCAGCCTCGACGTGACATGGCCAGCACGCTAACTACTCAACCACGTGAGCTGGTATCAATTCATTACGCTGTGGCATTCCAGTCGGCATCCCAGCCAATTAGGCGGCCGCGGGAGATGTCACGTGCTCAGCTGTACCAATGAGAACAGCCGAAGCTCTCTCTCCTCAAACCGCTGATGAAAACGGTGCTGACGCGAGGAATCGAACCTGGATCCATTGATTTGCTTTGTGACATGTTAGCACCTACCACGTGATGTCGAGGTGTATAAATCGAGGTGTCGTGGATTCCTGGTGTTAGTGCCTTTTCACTGAATTCGACGAATTCCCTGAGTTGCTCGAATTAGTTAATTTCTGTGCGTTCGAAGATTACGCGCTTGTATCGACAAAGCCTGTGGCATGCCTCGGCAAATTGTCGTTGTTTACCTCTCTCTCTCTCTCCTTCTTCTGCCGTCGAATCTCCGGGCGTGGTGTGTTGCTGGGTTTGCATGGTCAACAACTACGGCGCGTACATTTTTCTCTAACAAGTCCGTTGCCTAGCAGAGCCAGAGTGTTGCACCGAATCCGATATCGAATCGAAGCCGAAAATAACCGTTATTTTTGGGGTGAAGCGAAGCTGCACGAAACCACCATCCTCGGTAGCTCAGTCGGTAATTTGCTGGCTTCGTGAGCTCGAGATCGCGGGTTCGATTCCGGCCGAGGGCGGTAGCAATGCGGGGTAGGTAAACATTGCTTCCAGTGCCGTGTATCGGAGATACTCGGCGCAAGCTGAATGAGTCCCAGTTGGTCCAAATTATCCGCAGTCCTACCCTGCGGCATGTGCAACATGTCGCCACACTGCGCAGACAGACCTTATGTGTAAAGTCACAGTACCATTCTTGCACAAAACCAATACTGCCGCGCCCGTGCGACATACTTATCGTTGCCCTTCCCAACTACCACACTAGTACTTCATCCCCGTACCTTGGTGGAATACTGCGTAGTCAATAACATTGTAACATCCCTCTGATAGCATGTCTTGTATCAGATCTTGCGGATATCCAGGCGGCAACTGATGGGACCCAAGAACGAAGCCAAGTGCCATCGTAAGCTTTAGTGTCTCTCTTTCCCGCTTTCGCATTTTATACACTAAATAAAGCCCTAATTTTCCCTGCTTTGCGATATCCATTTGACGCGAGAATAGCTCTCCTTCATGGAAAGTGCTCACGGCACCCTTCCGGCATTGGACATGCCGGCGATGGTTGTACGTACTTCCCAGTGACAGGCGCTTCAAGGGAGACAGTATCCTGGCTTCCGGATTGGTACTGTCCACAGTTGTTATACAGGAGTACAGAGAGACATTTACTTCTTTCGTAGTTAACTGTGAGGTCTCCACGCACAGATCACGGGCCGATGTCGATATTACGACCCTGGTGGCGATGGTGGTGAAAGGTCTCGCGGTTGTCGACCTCACAGAGGTGGGCAACGTTACCCCTAACGCCCTGGTGGAATTTCGGTCCAGAGCCGACTTGTAAGGGAACTGAAACAGTCGAGACAGCACAGCAGGCATCGGGATTCGAACCCGGGTGCCTTCCAGTCTCGATTTGACATTGTCATACCCTGCTCAGACCCTTCTACCTCAAAAGTACGGCAAAGGTGCCCCGTGTACGTACGGCAGACAGACGCGCTTCGCAATGTCTGAAAAGTACGGCAAGGCACCCAAGTGAACGTATAGGGGATGGACGGCGCGCGCGCGGCCTCCCGCCGCTCCGTAGGTGGAGGTCGCGGAAACCCTTCGAAACCCGTGACCTTCATAGTGTGCGCATGCGTGCAAGGCGGAGCCTGCTCGCGCAGTGGAGACGTTACGACAATCCAGCGAATTTCATCGTTTTCAAGATTCCCTGATCATCAAACAACAACAACTTTATTTTGAGATGAAGAGTGGGGAGAGCATCAACTTGCTCTTGTGCTCGACAGAGTATTCGTGAGTATTCAGAGCGGGGTTGATCGAAACTGACATGTTCTTCTGAAAACAACAAGTGCATAATGATATGCCCCGTGCATATTATGAAGAGAGCAGTTTAAGGGGAAAAAATAGGATTTCCTACTCAAGCTGGTAGAAGTACAATACTTCTACCATTTCGGGTCAATCCACGGGCGCCTTCTCCTCCGCAGGTATAAGCGGCACCGTCCCTTTCCCTTGCTCCTCTCTCTCAGGTTCGATCGAAGAAAAAAAGGGTAGAATTTCATATCCAAGCTTGTAGAACAACAGTTTCTACTTTGTAGTTATACCCACAAGGCAAAATTGGTTTGTGTAGAAAAGTGGTTGCAATCAAGCTCAAACGAGATGGGTAGAAAATTCTTCCTTTTTCTTTCTTGGGGTGCAGTCAGTGCCTTCCTATGCATTGGAACGTAGAAGATTCTCCTCCTGTACTTGTACGAAATAGGAAGTAAAGAACTCCGATAAATTCATTAGCATTGAAATTCAACTTCGAAAGTTTTATTTGAGCTGTCATTCAACAATTCAACTTTCTAGGGACAACGTATTACATAGTACAAGCCGCGTAAAATCGCACCTGGTGCATTTGCGAGGGGTTAATAAGTGTCGCAAATTTCGCGCCCTCATTTAAGAGTGAATGCAGTGATCTTCTGATATTTTTCATTTTTGTCTGAATCAAGTCTCTGTCTTGGCACAGAGTCAGACATCAGAATTTAAGCTGACTTCGCAAACTTTGAGTGAGCACATCGAATAACTGAACAACGAATCGTAAGCGTAACTTGTATTACTGTTTCTCTACTTTTGTATCAGTGTTTTCTAGGTGACGAAAGTTTTTTGGCCGTATTCAGAACACCAGTGGCTTGATTTCGGTTATCAGGGACATACTTGCTGCACATAGGATTTTGTTGCACGACGGGAAGTTGCCGGTAAGCGGCAACACGACTTGTAAACAGAGTCACATGACCTTTAAATGATGTCTTCTATGACGTGCGACCAGGACAAGGTGGCAGTTTTGCTAAAAGCTCCTTGAGCGTATTGAGTGTATATTGAGCATATTCACAACGATGGCGGGCTTTTTGTCACCCCTATGACAAAGGAACAGAAAATGGAAAGAGACGGGCCTCCTCACTATGAGGACGTCCGGTGGCGGACGTGATCGACGCATAATCCGGGATAAAATAAGTAGTTTTGACCACGACCTACAAGGTTACAGCGAACATGTCAGAATCGGCAACCCCTATGAGGAGCCCGTCCGCACGATCCGCTAGGGGCGTTGCTCAGCGGTCCGCGAGGCCTGTATCATGATTGGACAATGACAATTTTTGAATTTTGAATGCCCACAAGCGGACGCCTGACTACACTAGCAGATAACAGCAACAGCTCCTATGAAACCGCGTGGAATGATGATGATAATCAACTTTAGAAAGAAGCATCTCCTGGGGGACATCCACCGCTTATGAAAAATACTAAAGTGAGCTGAAGTACAAAGTATTGCAGAAATTGAGTAAACAATAGCCGTGCCGATGAGTAGCGCCACCGCTACCTTTTAAATGTAGCGCTGGAAAGGGGTTCCTATGACGTGGTCGTTAGAATCTAGTAGGTCGTGGTTTTGGCATGATTTCGTTCTTCATCGCCATGTCGACTCCACGGCGCGTGGCTTTTTACGGACGTACTGGAGAGCTTTGCTATATCCGTGTCGCACATGCCGTCGACGTCAGCGCAACTTATGGTGGTTGTGTGGGACCCTATCCTCTGAGGCAGGAGCCTTAGTATGTGCGATTTTGCTCACTGACGCACAATTCCGTTTATTTTTTTCCGTGTTGTTGTGTTTTTCTTTCATGGCCAAGGTCGTTATGATCTTCGTTTACACATTATTACCATACCATTACTTCTATCTCACACAATATGGTAGACTATTTGAAAAGACAATCAGGTGTTTTCTGCTTAGATTCGTAGCGTACAATATTGTTTGAAAGCTTATTCGTTGTCTATTCTTGTTTTTATTCTTCTTCTATCTCTTCATGCATGACAACTTTCGGGCTTGTTGCAAATTTTCGTACATGCGTATATTTGAAAATAGTTTCCGTTTGTGTTTTCTTTTTCATTTTTAATAATGACTGTTACATGACCTTTCATCTACACTGAAATCCATATTTCGCTATTTCCTTGCAGTGTTAGACACAGCCTGCCGTTTCGGTAAAAACTTGCGTGTATTTTAATAATAAAATAATAAAAGCAGAAATAATAATAATAATAATAGCAGAAATAATAAAAGCAGAAAAGAAATCTCGCTATTTGTGTGTGTGTGTGTGTGTGTGTGTGTGTGTGTGTGTGTGTGTGTGTGTGTGTGTGTGTGTGTGTGTGTGTGTGTGTGTGTGTGTGTGTGTGTGAGTGAGTGTGTGTGTGTGCGCGCCTGTGTACGGGACGTGTGGGAAGCGTCCACTGTGTGGAGTGCAGCTACGTCTTTAGCATAGCTATTGAACCACAAGGACATAATTGTACTTCGCAAATGGTACGATTGTTCCACTTTTGAAGTAGACTTTCTATACTCTGAAAATGATTAATGTCCGTTTCCGACTAGTACAGTAAAATCATTGCAATAACTGTTTCTATCCTAGAGTTTCACCTAAGAAACACTCATTGTGGTCACAGCCCGCAGCGCAAGAAGATCCTGTTATTTGCTTAGTTGTCATAGCGCACGCTGCCATTGATGATATCCTTGGACAATAGGAGACCCGTGTTTATTAATATCGACGGTTCTTAACTAATAGGCATGCGCTTCAATCACGATCCTTAATGAGTTTCTACTACTGGAAGACTGAACTCTGCGTTCTCCTTGCAGGCGTCATCACGAATGCAAAGGCCACTGTCTTAGCAACCAGGCTATTTGAAAAATGTATGAAGGATCTCATGTTTCGCTACAGCTTGGATGCCTACAGCATACAAAAGGCAAGTACGAACTGGTCCCTTTGAACACATGTGTCTTAGTTAGCAACGTAAACTGAGGGGTCTAAAGGAAAAAATAATGGAAATCACCATATTTAAGCAAACCGAAGTGCAAACAATGACCTGGAAGAGGGCAGTTGACGGAAACTCGGCGAACCCATCCCTCTCTGGTTACTGACACTGAGAGCGTGATGTCCTCCCGTCAATGTGAGAGGTGAGTCTCTCAGCCTGATAACAGGAGGTCACGTTCCACGTGACCTTCCGATGCCAAAATTCGCAAAAATAACGCCTACCTATGCACTGCTGACGATGGCCCAATAAGGCCAGAACAACTGTCCAGTCCTGGTGTGCTGACATGTGGGGCTTATAAATAGCAGTAATACTAGTAATATATTGATACATAACTTGGTGAGAAAGAAAATAAAAGCAGAAGTATATATGCAATTTTTGCATTACTTGTCGAGACATGCATTCTCCAATCATGTTTTATTGCAGGTGCTTACATTTTTAGCATGTTCTCAAAGGGGTTGTTCGAAATAGTACATCGCCTTTCCGAATATGATGAGACAGGAAACGATTAGAGGAGAAAAGAAGAATAGGTACCCACCCCCGTTCCACACAAAGGATAACAGGGGTGAGCACCGACAGTGAGACAAATGAGAGTGAGTTGAGTGAGTAAATGAGAGCAAGGTAGAAAGTACGCCTAACAACACCCTATTAAAAAATACTTCAAAAGAAATCTCTCAGATCGCTGAAGGAATTTCTATGAGGTTATGAGACTAAATCTTACAAAATTTCTCTCAGAGTTTCTTACAGGGATCCTGTAGGGTTCCAGGGAGGCTTTCTTACAGGATTTCTTACAGGCAGTGGCAATGCAGCTTTCTTACATGGTTTCTTACAGGGTGGCCTGTGAGGCTTTCTCACAGGATTTCTCGAGGCCCGCAAGAAAGCCTGTGAGAAAGGGTAATGAACCACCCTGCAGGAAACACCCTAAGAAAGCTGCACTGCTACATAAAAATTGAAAGATCCGAGACTTACTTGCTGAGAAGTATTGAGAGTAAGTCGCATGCCGTCACTGTAAGGAATGTTGCTGAACATTTGTGGCCCAGCCAATAAATTCAGAAAGGCAAAAGGGCAAGGGTGCAGGCCAGCTGGTACATGGTGAAAAAATTTGGAACCCGAGAAAGGGACAGAGGAGGGACGACACGACACGTTCTCGTTCGAGAACGTGTCGTGTCGTCCCCTCCTCTGTCCCTTTCTCGGGTTCCAAATTCAGAAAGGCATGACCCAACGCATTGTACACGTACTTGAAATGTCCAATGGGACGACCAAAAAATTTATTCATGTGATTATGCCATGTTTTTGTTTTGCACCTTGGGAACGCGTACGCTTTCTTGCGTAACATACCTTTTGCCCAAAAGCACAGTTTGCTATAACCATCTGACTGCATTCTACCTTCCGATCCACAGAATACCTGCAAATAGGGGTAAAGACGCATAAAGAATGGGAATGCATAGCACGGACGATTATGTACCACACGCACACGTGCTATATACCTCAAACGCGACAAAATTCCTGAATACCAGGCGATATTTGCTTGAGATGCGTATCTGCGTCCATGCGCTTCCTCGTTTCGAAGCAGACTAACTACCTTGCTGGCAGTTGGAATAAACGCCTCCACTAATGTACGATAGCATGTCATAAGAGGTTATATAATTATTCATATTATTATTATTCCTATTAATTTCAATAGGAACGACAAAGCGGAGCAACCATGACACATCTACCTGAGAGGGATTATTCACAAACATACGAAATCGCACGAACTACTTTCCAACACGGACGACATACCGCTCTCTCCTGCCCGTCAGTTCTTGCTTCATGTTCATCCGACAGGGAAAATATCGTTCAAAATTTCTCTTAATACTGAAGAGAAGTTCGTGAGAAAGTCAGTCCCTCATGAATCACGCTGTTTTCTCATAGAAATCACAAGGCCAGACCCTGAATTATACCACAGGATATTTTCTCATTGGTGTGCCTGTGAGGATTTGCATACGAATCTGCATCCTCTGTAGGAAATTCTGAGATAAGAAGGCGCTTCTGTAAGGAATTCTGAGAGAATGCTATGTTTCTATGAGATTTTCTGAAGTATTTTTCAATAGGGCAACTAAGGGGGGCGCAGCCAGGGGAACAGACAAGGGAAACCGAAGATTTATTAATAATCAAAAAGCAAAAATGAAAAGTACAATTTAAGGCAATCGACATCTTCTTCATGGACCTCTTGGGTTTGTCCTCCGTTTATAAACACAAACAAAAAGAAAAAGACGAAGCAGCATGCAGCACTAGCCCCAGCCTCCGTGCCCAAAATGTCCAAAGATGCCGAATGACGATGCACACAGCTAGTAGCTATCAAAACCTGTAACGACTAAAACATATCATGAGAGCAAAAAAATCGAACAAGGAATAATTTCAAAATAAACACAAAAACAAATCCTAGGTAACCAATTTAGAGAAAAAAAGAAAAAAATAGTAATGCACCAGTAGTAGTAGTAGTACACCACTACCCTTCAAAGTAGTAGCAAAACCCAGATAAAAGTGACCAGTAGTAGGAGCAAAAGTCAAGAAACATGGTAAGTAATGGCACAAAGTACAGCAGGGAAGGCGTGGCGTCGCCAAAAGACAACCACTGAGCGGCCACGGACCAGGGACACCGAGGCATCTAGTACCAGCCCAATTAGAGATACAACGATGGAGCAGGACTCCCATCTCACCTCACCACTAAGGCATAGAGCCCCCAATAATGATTTTTAGAAATTACCTAAACATTCAAACAGAACAGGGACGCAAGACAGCGACACCGCGGCACCCCCCACCGACGGACTGCAGCTTATGCCTAACCACCCAAGGTAGAGGTAGCCCAGCCTCCAATCAGGTAACCCACTTTCATGAAGGTAAAAGGAAGGAGACAACACAAATCGATTTCAACACAGGGAATACCTTGGTCTCAGTGTGGCACGGTCTTGATTTCATCGAATCTGGACAATAAAATGTGACTGCTCAAAAGCGGGGCTGCCCATAGGGCAACCGCATGTAAAGGTGACTTTGACTGGATGCACTCTTTCATCCGACAAAGGGCTTGCAATGGGATGACTCAACCTTCAGGATGCCAAACTGGAAGTAATGTCTCCAGTAACCTCTGGGCCTGAAGTAGCTTCCTTTGGATAATTTGGGGCAGGGGAATAATAGTGGCATTGTGGCATAGTGGCAGTCCTTTGGAGCGCTTCGTGACGCAACTTGTCTAAACTACACCTTGCTTTATATAGATGCTGTGATACGATATCCTTCGGCCTCGTGTGCCTGGAAGCAAGCCACACGTGCCTTCTGCTATCTACGCCACTTGTACCCTACCGGAGCGCCATCTACGAGCTACATGCCTTTATAAGCTCGTCTCGACCTGACACCGCTCTGCAGTCCTTTGGAGCGCTTCGTGACGCAACTTGTCTAAACTACACCTTGCTTTATATAGATGCTGTGATACGATATCCTTCGGCCTCGTGTGCCTGGAAGCAAGCCACACGTGCCTTCTGCTATCTACGCCACTTGTACCCTACCGGAGCGCCATCTACGAGCTACATGCCTTTATAAGCTCGTCTCGACCTGACACCGCTCTGCAGTCCTTTGGAGCGCTTCGTGACGCAACTTGTCTAAACTACACCTTGCTTTATATAGGTACGTTATTGTTGTTTAAGTATCAGCTTTCTGTACGCTCCATTGGACTGCAATTGTACTAGTCATGACTAGCACTTGCCTAGCGTGTATGAAATCGGTGGCTACTGATGATAGCTCAATCATGTGTATGTCATGTGACAATTATTATCACTCTGGGTCATGTAGCAACCTCACGAAAACAACTCTGAAAGCTATGTCAAGCTCTGAACGTGACCAGTGGCTTTGTAATACGTGTTCTGTGCACAGGAAAAGAGGTGGCAGAGGGGAAGACCCGTCCCATGTATCACCACAAATGCTGCTCTCTGCAATCCAAAGTAATGGCCAAAAGATGGCCGAGGTACTTGAAAGGATAACGAAAGTTGAACAAAGACTAGATAACATCGAGAGTAAATACAACGAAGTTTCAGAACGATTGAAAATGACCGATATGAAGATCGCAGAAGTAGAAACACGTTTGAAAGATCAGGATGATAAGATCATATCACTGGAAAAAACTATTAACTACAATGAGCAGTATGGTCGCCGCTTCAACATTGAGATCCATGGTGTGCCGACTTCTTCTGGCGAAGATATCCTTGAAATACTCGATAACCTTGCAGCAAAAATCAGGGTGCCGCCAATCTCAAAGACTCCTGTAGAAGCATATCACAGGCTCCCAACAAAATCTACAAGTAAAGCACCAGCCATCCTAGTGCGGTTTAAAGAGAGGCATGATGTTCAAGCCTGGCTCAAAGCAAGAGTTGAAATGAAAAAACTATCCAGAGAAGCGATGTATAAAGATGTATTCATCTGTGAAAACCTGACTCGTCAAAACAAAAACATCCTGAGACTAACAAAGGAGCGATCTAAAGAGCTCGGGTACATGTACATATGGGTAAGAAATGGTCGTGTCTTTGCCAAAAAGAATGAGACAAGCCAACGTATCTGTGTTGAACATGAGAGCGATCTCAAACGGCTGTAGGGCGGACGATTCACTTCACTTTAGCCTTCTTCGTTCCCCTCCCGATTTTCATTTTGTATTGACTTTCTTTGACTGGCATAACGACCTATGTCATTACTCTCAGTTGATCATTTTTGTAATGTTATTCAATCTTGTGGTTTTGGTGCTGCGCATCTGAATATACGCAGTCTAAATAAACATTTTGACGACGTAAAAATGCTGCTCTCGTCATCTAATGTAAATATACTTGCATTATCCGAAACGTGGCTGAATGATCAGATTTCACACTTTTTTGAAATTGATGGGTACTCGGCTGCTTTTTGCAACAGGTTAGGGCGAGATCATGGGGGTGTTTCACTATATATAAAAGATTGTTTATCGTTCAAAAGGCGCCTCGATTTAACCATTGAAGTGCCCTTGTGCGAAAGCCTGTTTGTTGAGTTGCTTGACTTCCCTGGCGACGTTACATTTCCTTACAAAGGTTCTCCGCTTATCATTGGTGTGGTCTACAAATCACCATCTGTCAACACCATGATGTTTTTAAGAGAATTTGAAGTTGTTTTGCACTCACTATGGTCAAGGAAGTCGAATGTGTTAATTCTGGGTGATTTTAATATCGATTGCTTGAAACAAGACTCAATTACGAGTGCCTATACGGAACTGCATATGGGCTACGGTGTTAGTCAACTGGTGAGGGTCCCAACTAGGTATGCAAATGATAACCCTCCTACCATTATCGATCATATTCTAACTAATGCTGATGAAAATAATATCACTTCTGGTGTAGTAGCAACGGGCATAACAGATCATGAGCTTATCTTCATATGCTACAAATCCAGCTGTCGTCAGCAAAATACTATGCGACAGAAGAGTATTATTGATTATGATTTACTTGAGACAAAACTACAAAATATACAGTGGGAATTCCTTGATGATGAAGATTCAATTGATATCATGTTTGAAGGTTTTCTATCAAAAATAAGGACAGCGGTACAAACTGCGACGAGGACTGTCCATGCTAGCAAAAGGAGCACTATTAGAAAACCGTGGGTAACCAAAGCTCTTCTCAAAAGTATCAAGCACAAAAATAATTTATATAAAAAGGTACGAATGAGACCTGATGATATCGAACTTAGAAATCGCTATTCATCTTACACATCTGTTCTTCAAAGAACAATCCGCCAAGCAAAAATGATGTTTTTTCAAAAACAAATTTCATCGGCGGCTGGAGATAGTAAAAAAATATGGGATACAATTAATTTGGCACTGAATCGAAGAACTTCTAAAAAAGAAATATCCTCCCTATGCGATTCCTCTGGGAACCTTATCACTGATAAGCGAGATATCGCCGAAATGTTTAACGAGCACTTTGTTAACAGTATTATCAGCTGTCAACATGATGGTCACGGGTTAGAATTGATGCTCCCTTGTCGTAATCCAAATTCTTTCTTCCTTGCTCCAGTTAACGCCATGGAATTAGAAAACATAATTAAAAACCTAAAAGATACAAGATCTGCTGGAGATGATGGTATTCCGGTTTCTATTGTGAAAAGGTATAAACACCTACTCTCCAGTCCACTAACAAAGTTGATCAATCACATGTTTGCGGAAGGTGTGTTTCCTGGGCAGTTGAAAATTGCAAAGGTCACTCCTGTTTTTAAGAAGGGTGACAAGTTATTAGTTGACAATTTTCGTCCAATATCGTTACTCTCAATTTTTAGTAAGATTGTTGAGAAAACCATTCTAACCAGGCTTCAAGAATTCTTTATGCGAGAAAATTTGCTCTCGATTTCACAGTATGGCTTCACAAAAAAGAAGTCTACAGAAATTGCTTTGGTGGATATAGTTGAATACCTGAAACAAAACATTGATAACAAAATTCTAACCCTGGGTATCTTCATCGATCTAACAAAAGCATTCGACCTAATTGATCATACAATTTTATTAAAGAAGCTTGAGTGCTATGGAATTCGTGGTCCTCCGCTCGACTTTTTGCGAAATTATTTAACGGGTAGAAAACAGTATGTCATAATTGATAATGATTACTCATCTTCAAAAAATGTTACGTGTGGCGTACCACAAGGCTCTATTCTGGGCCCATTCTTGTTCCTAGTGTATGTCAACGATCTCGTTGAGGTACTTTCAACCACTACCATATTATATGCGGACGACACAAACATATTTGTTGATGGCATGTCAATAAATGAAATTTTTGAAAAGGCAAACCTAGTTCTTAACAGGCTTTCCCTATGGATGGCGACAAATAAGCTGAAAGTTAATTTAAAAAAGTCGTGTTATATGGTCTTTCACCCCAGGCAGAGGAGGATTGCTCATCAAAATCTTGACATTAGGTACTGTGGCACTCGGCTACAAGCAGTAGATACAGTAAAATTCTTAGGGTTATATCTAGACCCGTGTTTAACATTTCAACCTCATATAAATTTCGTTCGAAAAAAAATCTCACAAGGGTTGTTTGCGTTGTCCCGCCTAAAATATTTAGTTCCTATCAGTGTATCGTTAAATGTTTATTTCGCTCTTATCCATAGTCATATCTCTTATTGTATCGAAGCATATGGTATTACATACAAATCAAATCTTACGCCGCTGTATCTGCTTCAGAAAAAAGCTTTGAGAATTATAATGGGTCTTTCACCATTTGACTCAATTACCTTCGCCTTTCAATTTCTTAATGTTAAAGATGTTTTCTCATTACTCGAGTACAAGTGTCTTCTCTTGATGTATAAACTTCTTCATAACATGGTTAAATCCTCATTAATCTCTATTAGTTATTGCACAGGCCCATATACGTTAAGGAATAACGATTATTGTATTCAACTTCCTCGTCCACGTTCTAATTATGGTTTACATTCATTTAGATATTTCGCAGGCAAAAATTGGAATGAACTTGCATCGGAGGTTAAAAAAGCGACTAGCCTTCATATTTTTAGAAATATGCTCTCAAGCAAGATGTGAGCTAACATATTTTTGTCGTGACTGACACTGTTTCTTCATGTAGGACTGTACTTACAATGTTGTTACTTTTGTTTTGCTCATCTATATATTTAATTTGTATGCACATTTAGCATTACATTAGATTTGCGGGACCGCAATACAGGTTCGCCTAGCGGTCCTACCAAATAACTTGTACACACTGATGGATCAATAAAATAAATATCTCTCTCTCTCTCTCTCTCTCTCATTGTTCCTGTGCAAATATTGGTGGGAGCACATGAAATCACTGATAAGGCTCAGCAGGGAAGACCATTGGGAAAGCTTTACATCAACAAAAGTATCACAATACCAGTAATATCTCGGTTATGTATGTTATAATACAGATAGAAATACATTTGGAAAATGAGTATTATAATATACAGGGTGTTCAAAATTAAGCTTTCACGAGCGCTACGCAAACACAGCGATGACAGGAAACCGGATGATAACCTTACGCTACTTGTGTAAGAAACAGGTGCTGCTAATTATGTAGCACCTGTTTCTTACTCAAGGAACAGAAAAAATAGCTCCAGTTTTCTTTTGTTCGCCTATTTATAGTGAAGGCTTAATTTTAAACACCCTGTATAATACAAATATTGAAAAGTAAGAGTATTACTAGTAGGCCCACGGCTGCTTGGAAGTCACACAATGTGAAAACGAACCAAGCGACAGAAAAAACAAAAAGTAAAACAAACATGCCAAATGTACAAAAAAGCCATATAAACTAAACTGGGCGTCACAAAATAAATACACCCGCTGAAGCTTCCAGTTGTTGTACATTAGAATAGGCTATCCGATTTTAATATTCTCGAGAATCGTATGTATCTACCGCCAGGGGCCAGAAGAAAGGCCCAGAAGTCCTAAGCTCCAGAAATCCAGTGTTGTGTATTAAATGTGAGTCGGGTCATAAATGCGACCTGCATATACCTGAAGCCCCTCCCACTTTTTGATGTACCTAGCCAATGACAGGTCAAAATACAGTTTCGTATTATTAGAAGCCATCCAGTGCTTATACTTCACCCTTTTTTATTGGTTGCCGTCATTTGGAGGAAATCGATTGATTGGATTGTAACGGATAGTGTCGTCGACAGACGAAAACGATGTATTGTCTGCCCACGTCTAGAAAGCCCACCTGCACGGAAAGAGGAATGCTGCGAGACCTCAGAATTCTAGAAATAGTTACTGGCAGGAGTGATTAGGCTAGGAGAGCTGTACAACAGCTTCTTCGCAGCAGACGGCAGCACCTATAAACTTTTAAGTCACATAACATAAGCAGATAGAATAAAAAATGTGCAAGATATATGTGTAAATAATATTCAATGCTATATTGCTTGCATGTCAGTAGCATGTTTCTTGTTGTTTTGTTGGGACCATAACTAGACCTAATGTTGCTGGCGAAACAATTAATTTTAGCGTAAACAATTATAACGGAGCTAAAGTTAAAGCTAATTTTGCAGATGCGTACATGATGAAATATACTCAGACTGTGAAATTATAATAGTCTGTATGAATCTAGTAGTCTAGAAGTAGAACTTTTTCACGAAATCTCCACTTCATCGTTCCAAGCACCATCCTCCATTCTGGAGAAATTTTGTTGTCATAGCGGTCTCCATGGAGAACGGCAACCAAAGAAATACGCCAAAGTTTGGCTGACAGGTCGAGTCTATTTCTTAGCCTCCTCCTCATGTTCAGACTCCTTTTTAACACATGCCACCCCAGAAATCGAAATGCAGTGCACGACCCACGCTACTGTAGCTGCACATGCAGACATCTCATTCCGGACCACTGTGAAGACTTTGATGAGCCAATGATGGCATCACTCTATTTACTTTGCTCTACCTGTGTTTAATTTGCTATTGTTTTGGCAGGTTTAGCACACCTAATGCTTGACTTTTCGCCACCTGGTTGTACGTCCCACAACTACACAGTCAGGACACTCAAATGCAACATAGGTTGTTTTGCACAAACTCTCTACGTGTGTGCACATTGCTGTTAATATGGCAGCGTTAGTGTCCTCCTTACGAAAGAATAGTGATGTAGTCTGTCTGTAGCTACGGAAGTGGAATGAGGCGCTCCGGGGTGAGAGAAGGAGTGTATGTTGCGGAGAGAGAGAGTACATGTGCAGAGCGCACTGAAGTAGGTGACAAGGAGCGGAGGACGGCAAGTGCAGTTGGTCTACAGGTTGAGGCGCGTCAAAGAGGGCGCAGCATGTGTTATGAAATCTGTGCGGAGGAGCAGCAGCGGAAGACCAAAGGGTCAAAAGGACCATGCCACAGCGTTGTGTAAGGTCGTGTGAATGCTAGTGTCCAGTTGTAAAGAAGACTTCCCAAAGGATTTTCGAGTTTTAATGCCAACGCATCTACGTCGGATCCACCAATGGATCTACCATGTATTTTTATATGTGGTGCGAGCCGACGCTTTGCAAGTAACACCATTCTTCTCTTCATTGCCACATGCATCGTTTAGCAGATGCATTGCAGCGACCGTCAGACAGTCGGTCCGTGTAACGATATGTTCTCTTTTTTTAGGGACTTCACATTGGATGCGTCTCGATCCGTTTTTGTTACCACAAGTATCCAATCAAAGTAAACGTGAGTTCAGATTTTGGTGCTGCACGATCACACACACACCGGCTTCGATAGCGGCTTTAGTTACAATCGTTGTACCACCGCTAGACTGAACATGACGTTAGTTATCCCTATCGTATATGTATATATATATATATGTGCGTGTGTTCTTGAAGGTCTTGAAGATTCAGACGGCGCCATATTAATACACAGAAGAAATAAGTTCGCCCAGAGCACCACCAAAAGAATATTTTGAGATGACTTCATTTAATTCATTTTGAAATTACTCAGACACGACGTTTTGAACGGTGGACCATTCTTCTTCAAGTGAAAAGATATAATGAGTTGGTCAAACAGAAAACGCTCACTTTGGTGTGTGTCGACAGTGGTGGAGGAATGGAAATCGCAGTGCGTTGAGGTTGCCGAAGGGGGCTCATAAATTCTGTGTGCGGGGTCCTGTAAGTGTGTTTCGCACAAGGGTGGGGATTCTGGGGGGGGTCTTTCCGTAAGGCACATTTGTGTGGAAAGAGTCTCGTTTGCGTCGCGTAAACGGGTGTAGCTTCTTGTTGTGTTGTAGACGTTATTATTTCTTCCATGTTTTTCACAGTGGACAGCAATCCGGGATGTTTGTTTAGGGCCGGATTGAATTTATGTATTAAAAATGATTCGTTCATTTCACTATCTCTGTCGCTCTTAAATCCGGATTGTAATATGGCAATAGAGAGTTTCTCGATCACATGTTCTGGAAGGGCCATATGCCTCGACAGCGCGAGCTCCGGTTTAGTTTTGGTGTAGGACTTGAGGTTGTTGAAGTGAATTCTGAATGATGTGCAGGTTTCTCCACTGTATTGAGCTTGGCATATGGTGCAATGTAGAAGGTATATCAAGTTTTGAGTCCCGCAGTCAAAAGTGCATCGATATGGAATTTGAAGTTTGTGGTGGTGCTGGTAACATCCCATGCTGACAACATGAGGGGACAAATTTTGCAACGGGGTTTTTGCCTGCAGCCAAGGAATTCGTTTTGTTCCCTCGTGACTATTGAGTTCACCACTACGTCCCGTAAGTTTCGCGGTCGTCTATAACCAATCTTAGGAGCCTCTGGGAAGACTTCCCGAAGATGTTCGGATTCGTGCATAATATTGAGATGGCGTTTCAGAATGGATCCGATGCCAGCTACATTTTGATTGTAGGTTGAAGCTCGGCGCGCAGTACTCATCGGTTTTTGAGGAAGCTGTGGGCTGGTTGGGACATAAACGGAGAACTTTTTCAATTGCGTCATTAACCACATCGGGAGGGTAGTTGCGACCGGTGAATGCGCGCTGTAGATCTACTAGGTTTTGTTCGAGGTCGCTGTCCTCTGTGCAGATATGCCAGTATCTGCATGCTTGACTATAAGGTAGAGAGAGTTTCAAGTGACGGGGGTGTGAGCTATTGAAGTGTAAATATTGCTGACTGTCAGTTGGTTTTCGGTACACCTTAGTTTCCAGTGATTGATCTCTGACTGCTACTGTTACGTCCAGAAAGTTCGTATTTGCGGTCGAATTGTGGTGGGTGAAATTAATGCTGGGGTGCGCGTTGTTGAAGTTGTTGAATTCCAGTAGCGAACTCTCAGTGTTGTCCCAAATTGTGAATATGTCATCGATATACCTCTTATAGAGAAATGGCCTGATGTGGCACCGCGACAGAAAGCATGTTTCCAATTTACCCATGAAGATGTTCGCGTAGCTTGGGGCCATTTTTCTGCCCATAGCTGTGCCATTTATCTGAATATAGTGATGAACATTAAATTCGATGTTGTTCAGCGTTAGTATGCTTTCTACTAATAGTACCTTCAATGTGGCGCTGTCCACGTGGTAGGGACTGTCCGACGGTGATTTCATGTAGGCTTCCACGACCGCCTCGATGCCGTCAGCGTGGGGACGGAGTAGAGGGACGGAGTAGAGGGACGGAGTAGAGGGACGGTGCGTCAAGGGTAACAAGGAAGCAGTTCACAGGTAGCCTGGATTGCCCGGATTGTGAATCTTGGGTAACAGATAAAAGCGACCAGGTTTCAGAGATTGTGGGAGGAGGTGACTATGCGTATCAGGTGTGATTTTTTTGTTATCAAGGAGGTCGATTAGGGTCCTCTCGATCTAAACGAACACCCGGGATCGCTGTCCACGGTGAAAAACATCAAGAAAGATTTCCCTTCCCCCACCGCTGTTGAAGCACACGAAAGTGAGTGTTTTCTGTCTGACCAACTCATTATATCTTTTCACTTGAAAAAAACGATCCACCGTTCGAAACGTAGCGTCTGTGTAATTTCAAAATGGATTAAATGAAGTCATCTCAAAATATTCCTTTGGTGGTGTTCTGTGCGAACTACATGTATATATAAATATATACATGTAGCTGAAATGAAAATTGAAACACAGACTACGAAGGTACGGGAAGTAAGAAAAAAAGGGATAATTTATTTACATTTAAGATACTTGGAATGCTAAAAGGGTTGTCACCTCTTTTAGCATTCCAAGTATCTTAAATGTAAATAAATTATCCCTTTTTTTCTTACTTCCCGTACCTTCGTAGTCTGTGTTTCAATTTTCATTTCAGCTACATATATTCGCGGTCGTCCGAACCCCATTCACTAAGTATAAATATATACATGTATATATATATATATAGTTGAAATAAATGGGAGACAGAAGACGAAAGTAGGGGAAGTAACAAAAAAGGGGTTTATTAAAACTTAAAAATCCTAAAAATTAGGGAGGATGTCTACGTTACGGCGGAAGCTCCGCCTTCTTCGGGACAAAAGAGCTCTTTTAGCTCTTTTGTCCCGAAGAAGGCGGAGCTTCCGCCATAACATAGACATCCTCCCTCACTTTTATGATTTTTAAGTTTTAATAAACCCCTTTTTTGTTACTTCCCCTACTTTCGTCTTCTGTCTCCCATTTATTTCAACTATAATTACGTAGCCGTCCGATCCAACTCCAACTTTTCAAGATATATATATATATATATATGTACAGCTTCGAAGTTGTCCCAATGAGAACATCTGTTCCTTTCGATGGCCTGATAGTGTAGCCGTTTTCAGAACAAAAATCCGTTCGCTAGATCGTCCGCAAAAAATCGCGAAGGAACACCTTTACTTTCTTCGTTACTCCAGGTGGCGAGACGGACGCATAATTACTACGCCACTTCTGCAACGGTACTAACAGGACATATTGTTGATGAGGCAGGGGCGGCTAAGAAAGGTGCATTTATTCCAGGTGACCACTTGGCCGAAGGTCCAAGAAAAGAGTAACGAGTATCGCGTGGGTATTCAAAATAACGGGCAGGCAACCGGCTGGCTCCTCATCTTCCTCAATGCACTACACTACCCCTCCCTTAGAAACTGAGCGCAGGGCGCTCAGTATGTGGTACAGGTCCATCCCACACAACTGAGGGGACCACTGGGCACGACGTCGGAACAATGGCCGGGGGATTATCGAGTCAGTACGAGGTCGTGCACGTAGAAATCCGTATACGAGAGACGGATCCGGCGCTCAAGGTGTGTCGAAATGGGCTGGCTTAAGTCGGTCAAGGGGTATTGTTTCATATCGGTCATGCATGCGAAGCTTATAGTAGTTTGGCTGGCGGTCAAGAACGTGATAAGGGCCGTCATAGGGCCGTTTCAAAGGTTTTCGTGAGGCATCACGCAGCACGAAGACATCAGTTGAGGTATAGAGGGCGGGATCCATGAAGACGGGACGGGAAGGGAATGAGCGGGGTGCAAGAGGTCTCAGGGTACAGCGAAACTCACTTGGCCGGTAAAGGGGTCAGCGAGATTGGCGGACTCGAAGAACACTCCAGACATGCCTATGCGCCTACCATAAAAATCGCCGCCGCACAACAACCGCTGTCAATCTTGAGCGTCGTGCGGAGACCGAGGATAACGAGTGGTAAGTGATCACCCCAATGCGTCGGGTCTTGCTCGGCACACATTGCAGCCTTGAGCTGGCGATGTAGTCGCTCGACCATCCCATTGGCGGAAGGGTGGTACGCGGTAGTGTGGAAGTGCCGAGAACGGACGAAGTGACACAGACGTTGAGAAACTCGGGATGTGAATTGTCACCCCCTGTCAGTAGCGCTGTCAGCGGTAACAGCTAGAGATGAGGGCCTGGCGTCCCAGGTCGAGAGGAATGTCATGCATGTTCTATCGGTGGTGATGTCGATGATGGGGAGGACTTCGGCCCACTGTGTGAAGCGATCGACACAGGTGAAGAGGATAGAGTGACCGAATAGAGGCCGTAGCGATGTCTAGGTGAACCTTCCGGAAACGGGCGTCAGGGGAGGGATACTTCTCAAGCGAGGTAAGCGTACGCTTACGCACTTTGGACTTCTGGCACTTCACACAGCAACGCGACCACCGACGGACATCGGCGTGCAATCAGGGCCAATTGTCATGACGAGGCGTTGGGTTGTGCGGACGCCATGATGGCTACGCTCGTGTAGAATGTGATAGACAACCTCCGAAACGCCTCGGGGACGTAGGGCCTCGGTGACCCAGTGGAGATATCGCGAACGAGCGGGTGCGAAGTCATAGGAAGCGACGCCAGTTGAAACCGCAAGCTGGGATGGATTGCCACAAAGCAGACGGTTGGAGGGTCGCTGGATTAAGTTTGAGCAAGCGCTGCATAATGGAAAGAGGCAGGTACGACTGCTGAGCCCAGCTTGATGTCAATGCGAGGTAAGGCATTCGCCGCAGCGGTGCCCGGGCCGACGATATGGCAGATGTCAGTGGTTAACTCGCTTATGCACGTCGAGTGAGAAATTTTCTTGGTGAATGATTCGTGGTAGTGGACTGATGGCATAAAATACGAATTGGCGACATTCCAAGTAGTGTTTTCCAAGTAGTGTTTTACTGCCGGGTAAGCGGTCAAGTGTTCGCGCAGGAAGGTGCCGTAGCGTTGCTCCGGAAGTTGAGCTACGTTGCTCAAGAAGCTTCCTGGGAAAGAACACAATCGGAACCAAGTCGCTGTGATTGCCGAGCTGATGCAACGCTCCGCCTACCGCGGCGGCGGTCGCATCTTCAACGAGACATGTCTTGGCTTCGGGAACGGGGTAAGCCAGGAGCACAGCATCCGCTAGCTTGCTTTGCGTGTTGGAAAACATCATACGCCTCGGAGGTCCGTTGCAATGGTGCGGAGAGGCCGCGGGAGTCAGCCAGAAGGCGAAGGTTGGTGTCCGAACACGAGCACCGGCAGGCAAAAAGACGAGACCTAACAAATTCCTGTAATTGAGACGCACGGGAGGGCGGAGAAAATCTTGAATGGCATGGACCTTATCAGGCAATGGCCGAATTATCTGGGCCCCGATACGATGTCCCAAAAAATGAAGTGCTTACCGACCCTGCCTGGTACTGAGCACAAGGTATCCCTACACTCTGCGGGGCTCACGTGACGTGCGTTTTCAACTGATGTTGCAAAATGTTACCTGCAACCAGGACGATAGCTCCCACGCAACTTGCGACACGTGCGTTCAACTTTAATAGGTGATAAAGCAATACATTTTTTATCGTTCGGCCTCAGGATCGGCTTTGTGGACGGCTTGATGGTGAAGATTTTGTTGATGACATGTGAAGCGGCGAGTCGCTCAGGATACTCGACGTACGTTAATGGCGGTCGACCAGGTTTGAGCCCGGGGAAATTTCGACTTCGCATGCTACGTTTCATGTGCCTCCAGCAAGAAGCGAGCGAAATCGCAGTTCAGCGTTCCAGGAATTTCCTATAGGGCTGTTGCACTGAAGTTTGCACAGCGCCATTTCGGGCCCAAACGGCCGCGGATCCCAACAGTAAGGAGTTCCATCAGCGGGTTTTGCATGGTGTGTCAAACGGTATGGTGCCAAGGAAGCTACAAAACCAGTAAGAACTCAACAGAAAAAGCGGTGCTTCTTGAAAAACGCGAACAACTCGAAACCGTGTACTTGAAAGTGCCGCGTCGTCTGCTAAACTGGGGAGTGTTGCATGATTTGGGGCGCTGATGTTGCTGCTCACTCGCGCCACCAGGGCCAAAAGCAACAGGCCCATACGATGAGTCTCAAACACTCTTACTTGTACAACGTAGCGAATTTACGTGGAAATAAACGACGACCAATGAACGCGCGACATTGTTATACTAACACTCGTGTTCTTACTTTCTAGGCCACAGTTGAAGCTATGGAGCAGTTAACTAGCTGCATACGGAACAATATGTACACGTTGGCAAGCATGGGTGAGGTGAGTTTCGCGCCCGGCAGGCAAAGTATAAATTATGATAACTGAGACCTTCTTGTACATCTTGGACGTTGTAATGTATACTTCAACTCCTCGATTTCGTCATGGTTATTGCATTAGAACAATGTTCACTGTATCAATGGATTTACCAGTGCAAGCATCAACGTGGTTGGAATGTCGAAACGTCGTAGCTGTCAAAAAGACAGAGACATCATCAGCGACTGAACCCGCCCGTACTGATAACCTGTCAGCATTTCTGACACTTCATCGGAAATCGAGAGGTGCGACTACGATTCCGGTCATCACCAGTATCTAGTTTTTCTATATCTGCTTGTATGGCTTTTCTGACTTTATTTAGGCACCCCGACACATGTAGCGAAAGATGGGATAGTAAATGTCTAATGGACTTCTAAATGTAGACAAGTGACATGCCTAGTGGACATCTCACAGTATTCTTAATGTCTAGGGGAGTTTTCGTAGCATAGCTAACGTAAGCCATTAACACATCCATAAGCAATGGTGCAAAGGAGCCTCGTATGCCAGAATATTCAATTGCTTGCAGCGCACATGTTGAGTCAGTGAAGACGACCCAATTCCGTGGGGTAAAGTGGATAATGTGCTGCAGAAAGAAAAGTATGGCGTAGAGTTCCACAGCTGTGGATGAGGTATGATGCCAAAGGCGATGTCCTTCAACTACCGCTTCAGAGGGGATGACGAATGCCGACGCATACTTGCCATTTTAAGATACGCCATAGGTGTATGCGACGGCAAAAGTAGAAAACTTCGCGTCAACGAGAGCATAAGAATGGGCTCGAGGGACTTGGGGGCAACCTGATCTCTGCGGTCCTGGAGGCCAGGAAGACGTGCGAAGATGGGTAGCACAGTCAGAGACCAGGGGGCGTTCGGCGGCCTGACGTTCTTAGGTGTGAAGCCAGTGTGAAGCGTGTCCTCTGCGCTACGCGATGGTCCTGTTTTAGAGGGTCAGAGGAATAGTCCCACCACCGTCTCTAAATCTAGGCGGTCGCGAGGTCCAGATCAAATCGGAACACTAGTTTCTCGGGGCCCACCTTTCACAGCAAGCTTACCCTTTTACTGCACATTAAATATCTTAAGACTAACTGCATGGAATCCGTGAATCAGCTGAAGTTACTGTGTCACAGATCCTGCGGAGGAGATCGAGACAAAGTGCACAAGATATATGTTTCCACAGTACGGTCTAGACTGGATTATGCTTCCATTGTCTATGAATCTGAGCGCCACTCTGTTCTAAAAATTCTTGATCCGTAACATCATCAGGCTCTCCCTTTGATAACTGACGCTTCCCGCACAACACCACTCGAAAGCCTCTATGTTGAAAGCAGGGAGTGGTCATTGGAGAGACGGAGTACCTCCGAAGTTCCTCCGGAGGAGGATGTACCTCACAATATCGTATGCATTGAGAGTGACCCAATATAGCTATTACGAGCTGGTGCTATATTCATATATATATATATATATAGGTAGGGGAGAAAAGACACCAGAGACTGAAGTAGGGAGTAGGGGGAAGTTATTTATTAAGCTGGCATTTAAACTAAGGGTCTGGGGAAGTCTACGTTTCGGCGGAAGCTCCGCCTTCTTCGGGACTGAGACGAAAATCTATGTACAAGGTCTTTTAAAAGGTTACAAAAGTGTCGTCACAGTTGGTACAATTCCACTGCGAGGCAGTCGTCAGTGAGTCATGTTCTGGAAGATTCTGGAAGGTTCCTGGGTCATCGGCCGGGGAGATTACGTGTCAGAGCCTTGGGTCGCGCTCGTGGAAAACCTGTTGTCCGGGGTGTTCTTAGAGTCATTGTGTCCAGCTGTAAAGAAAAGAGGCAGCGGGCACTCCGAGGACATACAGAAAAAAAGTTATCCGGATATGCTTCTTACAGTTGATAGCACTCCTTTATCCTCATTTATTAGAGATTGGAATTTGTAGATCAAGTACGATTCGCGTTGCTCTCTGCAGCGATCGGATGTGAAATTTGACTCTAAAATAAAAAGTGCGACGTTATTAATGGAATGACCGGGTCGACTAAAATGGCGAGAAACCGGGAGGCTACCTTTTTTCGAAACATCCGATCGGTGGTTATTGAATCGAATCCTAAATGAATTTTTGCTTTGACCTACATATTGCGCGGAGCATGTTGTACATTGAATGATATAAATAATGTTACTGGAGTTACAGTCAAAGCCGCCATTGATTTTAAGGGAGAAGTCGGAGTTTGTACTCTTGACCGCTGCCGTGCTTTGCATTGATTTGCATATTTGGCATCTTTTACCATTGCATGGATGGCATCCCGCCGTGGGTGTTAATGGTTTGGGAACTTTGGAGTTGACTAGTCTATCTTGGAGGTTGCGGGCACGTCTGTAGGTAACTCGTGGCTTCTCGGCAAATATTTGTCGTGTCCGTTCAAATTGCAGAAGGATGCTATGGTGGCGGTGGAGGATACTGTTAATATTACCCGCGCCTGCACCAAAGGTAAGAACAAGGTTTACGCGGTCGCCCTTGGGTTCGTCGTTGCGTTTACCGAATAAGTTCCTCCGGTCTGTTTGTCGTGCTTTGGACAGGGCGTCTCTTACTAGACTGGGTGGAAAATTACGATTAACTCCAATCCGAATCCCTTTAAACCAACTTCTGATTTCATACCCGATGCCAACCGCGACAAAGCCCTGGATATGTACATCAAGGCTGTTCAAAGGGATGTACTTGACGCATACAACAATCCATCTAACCGCAAAACTAAACCAAATTTAACAGCAGCTGAGCAGCGCAGCCTCTCCGACTTACAGAACTGTGGCGATATCATTATCAAAAGGGCAGACAAGGGAGGGGCAATCGTAGTGATGGACAAACAGGACTACCTTAACGAGGGCTTCCGACAACTGGGCTGCAACACGTTCTATGAGCCGCTTGACAGTGATCCAACAGATAAGATAGCTGCCGAAATCACCAAAACCCTAAAATCCCTAAAAGCGCGTGAAATAATCGACTCCTGCCTATATGAATTTCTAGCCCCCCAAAACCCTAAACCAGGCAGGTTCTACATGTTACCGAAAATCCATAAACCAGGAAACCCAGGGCGACCTATAGTTTCCTCAATCGGCACCGCCACGGAGAAAATTTCTAGCTTCGTTGACCACCTCCTTAAAGATATACCTCCCCGATTACCCTCATATATTAAGGACACCAACCATTTCCTCGAAATACTTAGCAAATGTGAACCACCCAATGCAAGCTTGCTTGTAACGCTAGACGTTACCTCCCTTTACACTAACATCCCACATGAGGATGGCGTGCTAGCAGCGGAGGCGGCGTATCTGAAGTACTCCGATCGCGCGGTTGACCCATCTGTATTACCAACTCTACTCAACTTGATCCTCAAAAATAATAACTTCGAATTTGACGGCCGCCACTATCTACAAATAAATGGCACAGCTATGGGAACCAAGATGGCACCAACGTACGCAAATATTTTCATGGGTGCACTAGAGGAAAAATTTCTAGCCGTGCGCGACAAAAAACCTAGTCTATACAAACGCTTCTTGGACGACATATTCATGGTTTGGCCACACTCCGAAGAAGATCTCACAGGATTCATTCGCGATTTCAACCTGGTACACCCCGCCATGAAGTTCACCCACTCCTTCTCGGCAACGACTGTTAATTTCCTAGATGTAAAAGTAACCTTAACCGAGAAGGGTTTTTCCACTGACCTGTACCGAAAGCCAACTGATGCTCAGCAGTACCTTTCCTTTAACAGTTGCCACCCGCGCCATACTAAACTCGCCATTCCTTATAGCCAGGCACTCCGATACAGGAGGATCTGCTCGGACGACGATGTTCTAAACAAAAACCTCGCGGAATTAGAGCAGACCTTCGTTAATCGTAATTTTCCACCCAGTCTAGTAAGAGACGCCCTGTCCAAAGCACGACAAACAGACCGGAGGAACTTATTCGGTAAACGCAACGACGAACCCAAGGGCGACCGCGTAAACCTTGTTCTTACCTTTGGTGCACGCGCGGGTAATATTAACAGTATCCTCCACCGCCACCATAGCATTCTTCTGCAATCTGAACAGACACGACAAATATTTGCCGAGAAGCCACGAGTTACCTACAGACGTGCCCGCAACCTCCAAGATAGACTAGTCAACTCCAAAGTTCCCAAACCATTAACACCCACGGCGGGATGCCATCCATGCAATGGTAAAAGATGCCAAATATGCAAATCAATGCAAAGCACGGCAGCGGTCAAGAGTACAAACTCCGACTTCTCCCTTAAAATCAATGGCGACTTTGACTGTAACTCCAGTAACATTCTTTATATCATTCAATGTACAACATGCTCCGCGCAATATGTAGGTCAAAGTAAAAATTCATTTAGGATTCGATTCAATAACCACCGATCAGATGTTTCGAAAAAAGGTAGCCTCCCGGTTTCTCGCCATTTTAGTCGACCCGGTCATTCCATTAATAACGTCGCACTTTTTATTTTAGAGTCAAATTTCACATCCGATCGCTGCAGAGAGCAACGCGAATCGTACTTGATCTACAAATTCCAATCTCTAATAAATGAGGATAAAGGAGTGCTATCAACTGTAAGAAGCATATCCGGATAACTTTTTTTCTGTATGTCCTCGGAGTACCCGCTGCCTCTTTTCTTTACAGCTGGACACAATGACTCTAAGAACACCCCGGACAACAGGTTTTCCACGAGCGCGACCCAAGGCTCTGACACGTAATCTCCCCGGCCGATGACCCAGGAACCTTCCAGAATCTTCCAGAACATGGCTTACTGACGACTGCCTCGCAGTGGAATTGTACCAACTGTGACGACACTTTTGTAACCTTTTAAAAGACCTTGTACATAGATTTTCGTCTCAGTCCCGAAGAAGGCGGAGCTTCCGCCGAAACGTAGACTTCCCCAGACCCTTAGTTTAAATGCCAGCTTAATAAATAACTTCCCCCTACTCCCTACTTCAGTCTCTGGTGTCTTTTCTCCCCTATCTATATTCAACATCCTGGTCGTTCGAACCTAAATTTTGTAGCGTATATATATATATATATATATATATATATATATATAATATAAGCCAATATACGGTCTGATGTAGGAATAAGGACGGATATGGATGATACCGATATGTAAGCTTCGCAACCGTCGTACGCGTAACTCGTACGTATAAAAAGAAATACGAAGCTTCGTTATCGTCGTAGGGCACTTATGCCAGGGGCCCGCTCTGGCCGAGGGACGCAGAGTCGAGACAACACGTCTTCACACTTCGAGCTTCGAGAACAGACTCCTTTATTTCACACTATATACAGTAAACGAAATCGGAGCATTGGATTACGTGAGTTACAATCAGGGTGTCAGAGCGAACCGAAAACCGGAACCGAAAACCGAAAAAAAACGCTATTTTGGTGCGAACCGGAACGGAATCGAAACCGTATACGTTTTTTTCGCTCAGGAGGGAAACCGAAAAATATATTTAACGGTTTTCGGTCCAAAATAAAACTTCGCCGGTTTGGACTACGGATAGGCGAATGAAACAGACGTCGTGTGCTCTGAAGTCATGTCATGGGTACCATACGAGGGTTACGGTTACGGTGGAATGTATGTCGATATACTATGACCCTTAGGCTCCCTTTGTAATGGTTTATCGTTCGCGCATGCACACAGGCTTAGAGGTACATGTGACTCTCTAGCAATGTGCCGTACTGTTCGTTCTAATTTGATCCCCGCAAACTCTCCTCAACTAAACAGCGACCCAAGGGGGCTGCATAACGGCTTCTTTATATGTAATGTCGTGCAACGCGTCCCTTGTTTGAGAGCAGCTAAGTTGAATACATTTACGTATACGTGAGGGCAGGCCCGTGCGAAGTGGCAACTCTTTTGTGGACAGGACAGAAAGAAAATAAAATGTGGCCGTCGAGCGCGTTTGTGAGTGAAGGTGTTCCTCGATTTGCGCCGTACTCGTGCGGTAGTGCTTGCTGGCTAGACAGTAGCAACAGATATTCGGATGGGACGCGATCGCTCCAACCCAGCAAGAACGTACTTTACGTATGACATCACGACAAACAAGTCTGTCTGTAGCATGTGCTTCAAGAAAGGAGAAAGCCTATTTGAACAGACAGTAACCTACAGGAACCAAGAGCTACCAATTTCACAGCTGTCTAATAATATTAAATACCATGTATGCGGAATAAACGGGTTTACATTTTGTAACATTGCTTTTTTTTTGTGGGGATAAATATTCCCAGCGGAAAGCGGAAAGGAGAAAGCGGAACCGGTTAAAAACCGGTATGAACCGTTATTTTTTTGCTCCGGAGCAGAACCAGTACCGGATCGTTTATGATGTAACAGGAACGAGAACCGGAACGAAAAACGTTTCGGTTCGACACCCTGGTTACAATATGCTGCGTTAGGCACGTACAGACCACCCTGCCGGGGAAGCGTACCCTGGCCCGTGGTATCCCCTTGCAAGTTATGACCAACGTGTCAATGAGGGCAAACACACGCACTTGCCGTGTTTATGTCTGGCGTGTCAGAGTACAGCTCACAGATATAGGCGCTTAAATTTGGAGACAAATTTGAAACATCATATCGATAGGATGACGAACCCAACGTTCAGTTAGAAAGGCATTTCCTCAAGAGCAAAACGGAGAGAGAGAGAGAGAAAAAAAAGGGGGGGAAGACCTGGCAGACCTTTTTGGATTTTCGTACTCTATAGATTGTCTGCCTTGTGAGCGTCTGAAAATTCGATAGTCGTGCTCGCATTCCAGTCATAACGAAGGTTGAGATATCCAAGTTTAATTTCATTATACACACACACAAAAAAAACACTGAATTGAGGAACTGTAGAGGACGATGGTCCTTCTCTACACAAGTCCCGACCGGCGATGATGGTATTCCACGGAGAAGCTATGTCTGTCGCCTATGTCCATGGCCGCGCCGGTGGAACTGAAGCGGGTACTTCAGGCGCGAGTCCATCCACGACATTGTCCACCGGCTGCCGCATCGCTTCTCCCCCCCCCCCCCCCCAGCATTGCATATAGCGTTCGAAAGCACTTTTCCTGGTAAACCCCATTGGAGTTGTGTCTACTCTGACCGGTTTAAAAAGAATACCATTTACTCGTCGATTTTGTTGGCAAGCTCGCAAAGCATTTCAGAAGACAGCTTTCAGCTTCAGAACACCTATCCCGTGAAAAGATGGCTAAGCTGGTGAAGGTGATGCAAAATTGAAAACACTGAGACTACAGTGAACCCTCTCCTTTTAATAAACATATATTCACACACTCATTAATACGACCCCGACAACCTGACATACGCCCTTTACGACCATAGACCTGGGGAACAACGCAGTGAAACCCCTGCAAATCCTGCCGTTAATTTTACAATTCCGCGTTATAACCAAAATTTTCGGGAACCACCATCGTGATAATAACGAGGGTTTACTGTGTAGGGAACACGAAGGGACAGACGCAACACGAACTTCTTCGTGCTCCCTAATCTCGGGGTTTTACATTACGGTGAACCCTCGGTATTATGACCACGGTCGTTCCCGGAAATTTTGGTCACAACGCGGAATTGTCATATTAACGGGGGGATTTGCAGAGGTTTCACTGCATTGCTCCCCAAGTGTATGGTCGTAAAGCGCGTATGTCAGATTGTCCGGGGTCATATTAACGGGGGTTCACTCTGTGTACCTATACAGTGACACACCATGATATCTTACGGTATTGTTAGGGCGGTCTTGACATCACATGAACAGGGCTTGACAACACTGTGTGATATACAAGGGTTTCTTTCTCTCTTTTGCAGAAATATTTTGAACATGCAGGCATTACCTGGGAGCAGTTCCGTACCGGCATACGTGAGATGGAGGTACGGGCGCATCCTATTCATTCAATCTCAAAGCTGCAATGTAACAGCTGGTCATTGAGCAATACAATGCGTAATTGTTAGATTTAGTGAGAATTTATAGATCAAAGAGTGATATTAAACGGTAGGAGCAACTTATTTATTTACACTTGGTAACAACACTTTCGTGCACGAGACTACACTTCTTCACGTGACAAAAAATATGAACATGGTACAGGAACATATATACAGTTGACGGGGGAGTTTTGGCATGAGAGGGTAACAGGGTGATGGAAAGCATGCAAAGAAGAGGTAAAAATTAAAATAACATAAATACAAACCCAGGGGTATCAGAAGCGCAACATAACGCGAGTCCAAGGTATTACACAGAAAACGAGAACGCATGTAGGTGACGTTCTAGGAATTGTGGATAAAAAAGGGGGTTGTGGCAACGGAATGACGACACAGGTGTGGACTACAAAGGTGTACCAGAGACCGTTCTCACGGTCCACTGGTCACATTTGTACTCAACACCTGTGTCCTCATTCCGTTGCCATAACCCCCTTTTGGGATTCCAAAATTCCACTGGGATTGCAAAAAACAAACAAACAAAAAACAGCATAATAGACACAGTTAGTTTTGCGGCCCAAAACACCCAATGATCGGCGGCAGGCAGTACTACAATTTACGACAAAATATTTACTACGTTGTTTTGTTACCCTTTTGTACATGTTTACGTTAGCACACAACTCTTGGTTGGAGCTCTATCAATACGTAAATAGAAACGTTAGCTACATAGTCACAAACTTAGAAAACTATTCTTGTTTCCTTCTTTCCGACAATCTTCGAAATCATATCTGATAAGCCAAAATCACTGCAAAGGGGGAGAATCTACCTTGTGCCATCGTTGTGCGCGAGTATTGTTATATACCTTTTCACTTCGAGAATCTCCAGTAGTGGCGACTGTCCCACGTATAATGAGCAAGATCCCAAGGACTCAGTAAACGCTCAAAGATTGCGCAAGAAGTCGAGGTAGCGCACTTAGCTCGCTTATGTCCAGTGCTGAGAAAACAAAATCCTGAGAAAACAACTTTATAGGGGAACATGTTAAGTCCACATTTCTTGATCTGTACGGGAGTCCGGATATATGCTTGGCCGATGTGTGGTTGCCCATGTCCAAACATAGTTATTTTTCGGCTGTTTCTTTTTTTTTTTCAATTATGTGCGCGAGCACCTCATTTGCGTCCCGTAATTCAATGGGCCATGCATTTCCTAGTGAGCGGCGTTTCCAAACATGCCCGCGGGGAATTGTCATGTGATTTTTATTGCGGCTCAATATTTATACCTTAAAATTCAATTAAAATACCTTATATAAAAAGTGTATTATTAAATACCTTCAAATACCTTAAATTTTATACCCCATTCTAAAAAAAGCGTGTCACAGCCTTGGCTCACCTGTTGTTCTTCTTCCAGATCTGCATGGTGGAGAAAAAGGTCGTGCCCCAGGATGGGAACATTGCCTTGGCTGTTCTCCGCTGGTTTCGTTCTACATTCTTTCGCTAGAGTAGATAACGGGCGACCTGGAATACAACTATCTGAATGAATACCTATATGAACACATACCTCGCTTAGACTACTCAAGAGACATCAAGGTTAAAGGGACTACGCAATTATCCTTTCTTTATTTTTCTGTTGTTGTTTCCCTTTCAAAGAATACATTTTTCTGAGCATAGAAGTGGAGTTTTACCTTCCGCATGCAAAGCGACTTTTTTTTACGGAATTTAACCGGAGCGGCGATCGTGACACGTGAACGGCCGTGAACGCCGTGAACGGCCGTGTCTGGCGGTGCGTGGAAGCGCGTGGAAGGGCCAGGACGGTGATCACTTGTGAACGCTCCATTCGCGAACTTGGCCAGCATGAGCCTTCTGGGCGTAGATGACGACCTCGATTACTTCAACTATTTTCTATTTTCGATGACAATTTTCCCTGGACCACGGCCCAATCCAACTGCGCAGTCTTCTTTTATAATATCTGCGCAGCGGGTAAGCTGTTTCATTTTCTGCTCCTACGTGGTTGGCGAAGAATGCGACTATGGATGCCAGACCACGCGGAGCTCCAGTAGACGACCTCGGATTGCAGTATTGCAGTATGTTGAAAGACAATATGCTGCTGGCCACGTAGACGTATAATGGTGACTTTAATCAGTAGAAGGATAGATGTACTAATGCTTTGCTCCATTGAAAGTAGATATGTAGATGATGACATGTTTGCGTTTGGTGGGGGCATTCAGAGCATCGTTGGCCGGGTTCGCGGTGGTTTTTCGAACCCGTTACCAGCTCCCACCACTGGGAGGTGGGGTTGAATGTCGCAGTTGTTGGGAGCCAATGAATTCGAGGTCGTGATCCGGTCTGGGACAGGCAAGTAGGTCGAAGTCAGAAAAAAAAAGGAAAGCCAAAAGCCCTCACAGTGCGTGGAGGTGTTCGGGGAGGACCTCTGCGAGGTCCTGAGGCATGGCGGTGGTGTTATTGTTCAACAAAAGATTGGGGTGGACGATGCAACGATAGAGGCGTGATGAATCGTCAGGTGAGGGGTGCCCACGGTGGTGGGCGACGATGTATCTGACGGTATCGGGGGCGGGGGGGCACTCGTCGAGCAGGCACGAGTGTTCCTGCAGGACGTCGCAAATAAGGTTGACGGAGCCCAACAGGTAGCCGTGGATGTTGCGGCATACCTCTAGTTCTTCCCAGAAGTAGTGGTAGGCGCCCGGTATGCGAGGTACGATGCGTCGGTAATGGTGGAACATTCTCTAAATTTGTAGCAGCCCAGCTGAAAAGAGCGTTGACTTCTCGTCACCCGTGTTCAGAGTGGGAGTTATTTAAGTAACACATTTACCGACATTCTATTACTTTACAGTGTATACACTCTGCAGTCGTCGCAGACTGTACCTAGGTACTCAAATTAGCAACACCCCTATCAAAAAAATATTCTGGTGGGCAACCAGGCCTGATGTTTTGGTGTGTTTTTGGACCCTGGTGGGCTGATGGACCACCAGCCGTGATTTGGCTGAATGGACCACCAGCACTGGTGGGCCCTCATGACCCACCAGATTCGGTGGGTTGAATGGCCACCAGCCCTGATTAGTAAATGCTCCACCAACCTTGGTGGGCTGAATGTCCACCAGCACCGGCTGGTTAAACGCTACACAATGTCAGATTTGTGCAAGTTTCTTGCACAGTGTCAAGTCACAAGCTTCTTGTGATTTGACATTGTGTAGATCTGTCATGGCTGGCATATGGCAGACGAGGAGATGCTTATGCCAAACATAAAACACAGAGGTACACACAAGGACTCAGAACACTTTCAAACTTATATTTTACACATTCATTCGTCTTGGACGGCGCAAATCACAATTTTTTTGGCTGAGGTATACCCTCATTTTCGCAGTTCTCTTTTTGATTTCTTCACTATCCGTGATATTCTTTCTGGTGCAAAGGAAGTTCACAAAAGCACCTACAAAGAAACAAGATGCAGCACAGGAATTAATTGCAAGAGAAGTTCAAACTTCGCAGTGCATGGACAGATAAGAATGAAAACCAACATATGTGCACAAAAATAATGAGCTCATAACAAGCAGGGATGTTGCATATTATAGTAAATCTCTTCTATATAAGGAATTCAGCCAACGAGCACAGTGTCTTGTTATAATATGAAGTGATGTTGAGTAAGTTATGTACTATTTGCCAGTGTATATGATTATCGCCAATAACTTCTCGTGCAATCTTCCGCTCATGATAGTGGCTTCCGCTTTCGGCATCCCGCCCTGTTCACTGAGCGAATCGACGCACTTCGCAATCCCAAAACGCCACTTCGCTTCTTATCATGGCACGAGCTGCTACAATGAGGAGCTATGCTGTGAAGTTTAAGGTTCAAGATATGCATTTTTGTCTGGAATCGGGCTGCCGGGAGGCACGCGGATGTTAGCGAATAGTTAGTTCGAGGCTGGCGGATGGCTGTGACCCCACTGCATTCATGAGGCAGTCTGAGAAAGTACCGGAAATACACTGACGGCGATGCTGCGGAAAGTATGAACAAAAATGTTTTAGGCGACATTGTAGCAGATTGGGAGTCGGAAGACTGCATTTTGTGACGCACAGCCTGCCACATTGTGGCCTAAATTTAGGCGGGAGCGTTGAGCTGTTGCTGCAGAATCTGATTAAATTCATTTTCTAATGTTTCCAACTGTTTCAAAATGAAATATTCCAGTTACATGAATTTCAGGCACCCACTGCACTGATCACACCTTCAGTTCGGACACCACCCTTAAAGATGTACTGGGTGTTTTGGGAAGGTCAACCGGCTGAATAATTCACACACAGGCAGCACTATTGGGAAAAAGCTGTCTTTTTAGCGGTCATGCCAGAGACATCAGCCAAGAACCAAGCAGCGAGACGCTAAATTCTATATACTCAAATAAATACAACTCGACTATGAAATTTTACATTGGACAACTTTGGAACCTCTGAGGAATTCAATTTACATGTCATCGATTTGATTTAATTAATGGGCACACGCAAATGAGCCACTCAATATATGCTATAACAGTACGACTGCACATGAGAGAGAAAAAAAGATTGTAGAAAGCATGTCAAGAAGCGCCTGTCCACACTGAAAGCAGAAATAAGGGAGTATTCGAAGACGGGCCACAACACTATGGTCAAAAGGATGAAGCAACGTGGACCTCACGTGGTGGTTGTGCTGGTCAATGGGCTTGCCGTTGTCGGCCTCAAAGAGGTAGGCAACGTCATGACTGACGGCCTGGTGAATGTGCGTCCTGGGCCGACATCTAAGGGAACTCTGCTGATATATGTGTGAACAGCCAGCACCGTGATCCAAACCAGAGTACCTTGCAGTCTCAACGTGATATGGGCAGCACGCTAACCACTCAACCAGTTGTTGTGGTACCTTATTTGAGAGCGATCCAATGAGACCGTTCTATATGTGCATGAGGGAAAAGGGAAAATCTGAGGGACAGCACGAACTCTCCTACTCGAACGCGCCTACTCCCATAGCATATTCTTGGCCAATGTCTCTGGCATGCTCACTGAAAAGAAAACCTCCGATAGCACAGTTAGTGTATAAAGTGAACTGGGAACCCTCATGAAACACCAAGTACAGCACTGCACTTGCCTTCATAGATAATTAAGCACACATCACTCTGTGCTGTTATTAAATGACCAACAAACCAGGGGGGCAATGCACATGGAACACAGATTGCAAGTGCTATACTTACTGCGGACTGCCTGCACCTTCACAGGTGACAATGCCGGAAAAGTCTCTGTCTTGCCCTCTGCTTTCGCCCTGTTCGAGAGCTTCCCACTGTATGTGTGCTGTGCCAGAACATTTGTTCTCCATATGGCTACCGCCAACTCTTTTACAAATATTGTCTCCTCCCACTTGTCCTTAGGGACGAAAATATTGTTTCCAAGGTCCAGCTGAAATGAGAAATTATAGTGGTGATTGATTGATGTTGGTGCAGTGAAGCAATATGTCTTATCTAAAGAGAATGGTAATACACCACCACTGTGTGGTGAAACTATATGTTCGGCACAAGCAGGAGATTCTTGGAAAGGGCATGGAAGAAATGGAAGCTAAGTTAAACAAAGCGAGTACATGCTTTATAAGGAAACAAAGTGAAAGGAATTGAAGTGGATATAACCGAGGAGCTGAAGGTGGTTAAATTTCGGAAGGTTGTCACCTGCCATAAATGTGAGTTTCCTCAAAGATGCTTGGGCCGGAAAAAAAAAAGGAAGAACTACATTTTTGATTCACACAACAATTTGAGGCGTTTCGACACTGTGGACCAGGCGTGCAGAAAGGCTGCATGCTTGCGGGAGCGGATCGGGATTTACGTACCCGTACACACATTGACTTATTACTCTATAGGCGCTTGTTAGCTTAAGCCAATATTAAATCGCCACTAGCAATTCCCCAGAGTATATATGTAAGATGATGTGTGAGACTAGCAAAGTGTAAAACTTGAACATTATCCATGTCAAGAAGGCAATATGAACATTTCAGAAGTCTTACCATGCTTGAGCCTTCTGCACAGCCGTCAGCAGGATTCAGTGCATCCAAGGAGACTTCAGGTGCTGAAATTAGTGCATTCAACAGTCACTAAAAAAACAATATCCACTGTGCATTCAGCAAACAACACAGCACTTTTGATTGCAGGGAAAAAACACCCCGGATTAATAAGTTACAATGCCTAATGCACGCTCTGTGTAATCCTCTACTTGGTCTCACTTTCACTGAACAAAAATTAACAAAACATATTAGATACTTGCAATCCCGAGGTGGCATCTCTGGGAGAACGATCAGGCTTGTCTGCCTCTCAACCGTGCCTCACAACCGTGGTGATAGTGTCTTGGGTACATGAAAATTTTCAGTGAAATATGACCACTATGTTCCATGATGGGCAGACACCATGTTTATATGCATTGAAAGGCAAAATACGCATCATCAACCCTGAGACATGTTTATCGTCACTCAATGGAAAGATCTAGCTCATCATGTTAATAGGCACTTATTTCATTATGACAGCCGCAGATATACAATGCTCACACATGCGGAAGTCTTCAAATACGTTGCATTTTACAAATGTGCTGATTTGCAAGTGCAACCTTTTGGGTGGATTGTTACACAACTGAAAAGCTCCTGTTACTGTGCATGCGGGGCTGTAAGCTGTATATTTTGTGGGCAGCCTATACTGACCCCAAGTAGCGTCTGCATTACCACTCTCTGCCTGTACAAGTTGTCCCCAGCAAAAGTATACGAAATGCAGCAAGTGAGTGAGAAAAGCATGTGTTACGAGCGTGATACTACGGATAATCTCATCATTTCAAGGCCTACCCGAAAAAGGAACTTAACTGCATGCGGCATACTTACCATGTGGTGCTGGCATATGGGCTGGTGAATTCTGAGGGCATGAGACCTTCTCTGTCTGACTTATGACAGAGCCCTGTGCAGAGTTATACAAAAAGTCAACTGTGAAATTTGAGCACAGCATTTAAAATGAGTGAAAGAAAAATATAATATTTCTTATGAAACAGCTCAGGAAAAATGCTGATGCCAGTATTCCAACCTGGGTCTTCTGATTTCCTGTCAACTATGGTGACGCTACACCTTGACCTTCTAGTGAGTTACACCGGAAGTACTGGGGGACTGACCAATCACGCTATTCACATTTTCTCTTGCATCTTTCTCACTAACACACGCCTTCAGACCGAGGCAGTGCAACAACTTTGTGACAACGTAAAGCGGAGTTAGCCAAGGCAGGCAGCATTTAATGGTAAGCCACCAAACGCACGAAATTCAAACTGATAATTTCATTTGATTCTGGGCGTACAGATGCTTACTTGTTTGTCTTCGAATGTGGCCTACTTCGGCTAACTCCTGTTGTTTACATTATAATATTTCTGTTCACAAAATGTTAGTGCTATGTTCGACATTGCAAACTCAGAAAAGGAGTGGACATTGTGCAAATGCACAGGTGCCTACCGCGAGACGAGCAGTCAAATTCATACTCCTCCTCTGCGCTTGGAAGCCCGTTAAATGCTGCCTCTTGAGCGGTCCAGTGTCCTGTTACCGTGGGGGCGTTGGCTGCATGTGGGAATTATGTTAATACGTATTAGTTTGAGCAATACAAATGACAAAACCAATGGTAGTTGCTGAAATTAATTACTCATGAAACATTCAAGGAGCTTGTTAGTATTTTGCAGTGAAGTAAAAGTGCTATGAAGACAAAACGAGGAGGAGCATGCACAGGTACTGAGTTGCTGACGAACATAAATTGGTACATTTAAAAATTAAAAAAACAAACAAAAAAACAGTGATCTATCCACTATGACCGTCGCTTACCCTGAACAATTCTCTCCACACCCATGGGCTCGTTATCCTTTCTGCATGCACATGACACCAGGCATGCTTCTGCATTTCAGGAAGAGAAACATCAGTTTCACTTTGGTCATAATGTACCGAAGGAGAGATCACTGATGCTTGCTACTCACCTGTGTTCAAAACATTTGTTGTCAATGCACGTTGCAGACGCATATTTTGTTTTCTCAATTGTTGCACTTCTTTCTCTAAGTACTTTATGTGGCCATCCCTCTCGTTCAGTAGATTTTTAGGAACGAGTTCGTCGTCGGAGTCGCTCGTAATCTCCCCTAACAGGTCGAGCTCCTGCTTACGGCGCACCTGGTTTTGCGAACTTTTGCTGCGCATTGCTGAAGCCTACAATAGTGGAAGTTATCAGATTCACGCACAAGAATTGGAAGTATAATTAACATAAAGCATTTACGTCAGTGAAAACTGTGCTTTTCGCACCTTTGCTGCTCTTTTCAGAGTACGTGCATCATCATCTGCGCGCACTCGTCGTACATTCGTACGCTGCCGTTTCCAGACCGCGCATCGTCTTCTTTGTCTGCGTAAAGAAAAAAGAAAAGAAGAAATGTTGCCGATGGAGAATAACACTACAAGTGGAATGTACCGCTCTTGGCACTGCGCCGCTGCAACTTCATTTCTTAACTTGCAGGTGCATTGTTCCGAAAGTTACAAGGAGGCCCTTTTCGGATACTTACCTGCCAAGTACATTATTCCGGCGTCGTAATATCCTCCACGGGTCTTGGAATCACCGGGCCAGTACACTTTGTGGACTGGGAACTCGTTATTCCCGTTAAAATCAGTAATGTCCTCTGGCACTCCAAACTTTTTCACGTTGGCGACCGGGACTACTGAGCGCGCATTGTCAAAAAGAAATCGCACGCATGCGAACATTACAGTACAACAGAAGGACTGTAACTAGAGACTTCTTAGGTAATACGAAAATCAAAGGCACAAAATTTTACTGCAGTAGAAAGTAGAAACAGCACGTGCAAAACTCCTATCACAAAGAAAAACGGGACTGAATACAACACCAAGGTTGTTGAACACAGGGTAAGGGTTGTGACTTGGGAACCACAAATGGTGATAGAAATAAACTTAATATGCCGTCCAAGCTTGCAATGCTGTTTCATATATACCCTTCTCGATTTATTACTTCTAATAATGAAAAGTAACCTAGAGAGGCTTTACATTAACCTTCGACTGTTTCAATGTTTTGAGTCAAAACCGAAAACGTACTTGCTGACTTCCTGGTTGCTGCAGGTAAATGATATTTATAGTATCTTACAATGCCTTCCTATGTTGATATTCCCTTCTATTATTCAAGTCGTAAAAAATTAACATAGTTTTTCGCACTGTAGCCGCATGGCAACATTGCATCATCTGTGGAATGTATCATGTATCGTATCACCACATGCATCGAATCATCTACAACAAATGGTGGTGTCGTTTACACTGTCTCTTACTGTGCCAATTATGCGAATGGTTGATGGATATATAGTGCAAGTGCTGTATGTTGGAGTTGTCGATTCCCGGGATTCAACGTAATGTCCTCTTTTTTTTTCTTTCTCTTGCGGTGCGTAGAATGCATCGTGTGCACTAACCGTGGCGATCCGCATCATGAACTAGCTACTGATTGATCCTCGCGGAACAGCGAAACAGAAATAAGCTTTGACCCCTGAAGCATTTCAGCGAAAGCTGCATACACATCCAACTTCGGACCATGAGTGCTCCAAGATTGCGGAAGAAACGGTACCTGGAGCCTGGCGCAGATTGCACTGTCCCTAAACAGACATTGTGGTACATAAAGAACGTACAGCAAAAGCGGCGTGCGGCTCTTCGAGCAGATGAAGTATCTCAACTAAGTCCTGCGACTGCATCTTCATTATGTGTCTTTGCACAAGATCTCCAAGAGAGCACCGATAGCGCTGATGCAACTAGACCGACGGAAGTGCTTCTGAAACAAGCTACATGTGTCCCTCACCATAGCAGCTAAAAGCTGATGGTGCGAGTGGTGTAGACTTCGATGGTGATGGTGCGAGGTCGTTGGGACAAGACATCGACGGTTCTGTTGGCATGGAAACCGAACATGACAATGAGCACTTGTCAGATTCAAACAGCCAGGACGAACAACAGGAAGGTGGTGACGCATTGGATGGTGAAGAACAGGGAGTGGACATTGACCGTGACATTAAAATATTTGTGGAAAAGTATTCAGATGTTACATTGCCTGGCAGCACTATTACAAAGGCTCAGGCGATGCTTCTTATCTTGGCATACACACTAACAGCAGAGCTGTCATGGACACAGATCGACGGCCTCCTTAAGCTTATCAATGCTTTACTTGGAAGTGATGTGCTACCGAACTCCAAGTATATGTTCAGAAAACTTTGGAATCACGCAACAAGCAACATGCTGCAGTTCCATTATTTTTGTAACACATGCCAGAGTTACCTTGGAGAGTCAAAACCAAAGACCCGTGAACAGCGTGTATGCTCTGAATGTAACGTAACAGAAAATACACAACAAAGGACATGCTGGAAAGTGGAAATTTTTTCATTATCTTTAACCTGAAAGCACAGCTGCTGTTGGTGGTTAGAAGATTTCAGCGCATAATCTTGGAAACCCTTGAGATGATACATGCTGCCACATCAGGGGTTTATACAGAGATTACGAGTGGCGCTCTGTACAGAAGACTGCGACAAGAACTGTGTTGTAGCCTACATGATCTTACTATTACATTTAGCTCTGATGGCTCACCCGTCTTCAAATCGACCACATCGTCGCTATGGCCAATTCATCTTCTCATTAACGAGCTCCCAGCAGTGCCAAGGTGGCAGAATGTCCTTCTAGCTGGACTTTGGTTCTCGAGGAAACACCCCAATATGTTTCTTTTTATGAAGGCCTTTGTGGATGAATTTAACAGAATTGGGGTATTACCGTGGCGAAACATGGCTGGAGAGAGGATTGCATCAAAAGTGTGTGAGGTATGAGGTAGATTTAAGAACGTGATCGACGAAGGACTATATATTTTCTGTAGCGGTACCGTTACTGGACACAATTGGTCTTCCGGGATTGCCTGGTTTATATATCTTAGGGAGCATGTAAAATCGGCCTGGTTTAGGGTCTTTAGGAAGTAAGTATTCGTAGAGCGCATCGCCAATTTTCTTAGTGGCCTTTAACCGTTTTACATATACCTGTGGCAATTTCATTGGTGGGGTCGGATTCGAGAGGTTTGTAAAAGTCTGCACAATTAAGTTGACGGAGTCCTTCCGCCACATATAAGCTTGCTTATCCATTACGACTATGGCATCTCCTTTATCAGCCTGTTTGATGATGATACCTTCGTTGCTTTCTAGCGCGGACAAGCTTTGCTGTTCGGCTTTCGTAAGATTGTGCCGGAATTTCCGATTGGTTGAGTTTGCATAAGTACTGAGAATATCTTTCTGAACAGCTTTGATATACATATCAAGACTTTTATCTCGGTTCGGGTTGGGAGTAAAATGGGATTTTATATGGAAAGGATTTAGATTTGATTGCGGTTTGTCGTAGAAATATTCCGTAAGGCGTAGTCGCCGCGCAAAGTTGTCAAGATCCAGATGTAGCTGGTATTCATCGATTTTACTGTTATTGGGACAAAACGATAATCCCTTCTCCAGGAGGGAGATTTCCGCGGGTGTAAGGTCACGAGAAGAAAGGTTCACTACGCTACATTTGGTTAGTGTGGGATGTCGGGGGCAAACTGGCTGTTGCTGTCTAACGGGGTATCTGGACGTAGTTGTGAAGTATTGCTACGGGCTTCGGGATTAGGGGGTGCCGAGTCTGTGGAAGTATTATGAGTTGGAGGGCACTCGATTTTGTCTCTAAATAATTTCTTTTGCTTTCGGAGCTTCAGGTGGATGTTCTTCTTTTGGAGGAATTTGTCTAACTCTGATCTATGAGAATGTGACAACGGGGTAGTACTGTTAATGGCGTCGGCGTCTTCGGATAGAGACTGGATAGTATTTTGGCAGTGATAAATTAGAATTTTAGTTAGGTCTAAAGATGCTTTGTTAAGAATGGACAGCCATTGCACATTGCGTTCATGGTTCAAGGGGAAGGTTGATGTTTTATGGATTTCTAGTCCACGCGGAATCCTGTCGTTTTCATGATAAGTAGCCAAAGTATCACGATGGGAGGTGTAGCGTGCAACTTTATCCGCGATTTTTCTGAGTTTAAAGAACGCATCAGTGCTACTGCTGACAATTTGTGGGGAGTGAATTGGTACTGACTCACCGGCTAGTCAATCCTGCTGCTTGGATCGTGACGATTTCTCGGCACGTGTGCTTCTTTGTGTCCCTGCTGCAGCCTCCTGGAGTGTCGGCCATACGGGGTCCGGCGTTCCAGTACTTGCTGTACGTGTGGCTAGGCGACGGAGCAGCCGGGGTACCAGGGACCGCAGTCGGTGGGCGATCTGGGTGACTCCTTCGAAACTGGGGTGGAGGCCGTCAGCTGCAAGGACTCTGGTTGGGGGCTGTCGGTGGAAACCATGGTCCAGGAAATACAGGTCACGGGCACCTCGGCACAGGGTCATCAGTCGTTGGTTGAACGCAAACGCCCGGGGATTGCACTGAAATTCGCGTCGCCTGTCAAGATAAGGACGACGGCGGTTGTAGGATCTGGGTAAGATGAGGGTACATACCACAAGTTCGATGTTTCCCCGAGAGCGAATGTGGTCGATGAGTTGCACATAGCGACGGATGGCCATGTCGGGATCGGTGTCCGGCATGTCAATCGTCCCACAGTGCAACACCACGACACGAACACTTGCGGGCAGCTGGTCCACCTCTTCTTTGAAGTCTGCGATTCGGCCTCCGCTCTTGGACACGAACATTGTCGGGGCAGTACGGGATCTGGGGTCGAAGTGGAAACGGAGATATTTAGTTTGTGAGTCACCAAGTACTGCTATAACAGGAGCATAAAAAGGGTACTTCCTAATGGGCATCTTCGGTACTCCTCTGTCGGTGGTCATCGTAGAAATAGATTAGAAGCTTAGGAGGGCGGTTGACCACGAGAATGAAATAAGCAGGAAAAATCAGAAGACGACAAAGAGCTTACAGGAAAACACAAAGGGGAGTTTATTAACACATATAGGGATAGGGGTCGACGTTTCGGCAGTCAGCGCTGCCTTCGACGGGACTGGGGTTTGGTGACAAGAACAAGCTTTATATATGCTTTCCACCGACAGCCCCCAACCAGAGTCCTTGCAGCTGACGGCCTCCGCCCCAGTTTCGAAGGAGTCACCCAGATCGCCCACCGACTGCGGTCCCTGGTACCCCGGCTGCTCCGTCGCCTACCCACACGTACAGCAAGCACTGGAACGCCGGACCCCGTATGGCCGACACTCCAGGAGGCTGCAGCATGGACACAAAGAAACACACGTGCCGAGAAATCGTCACGATCCAAGCAGCAGGATTGACTAGCTGGTGAGTCAGTACCAATTCACTCTCCACAAATTGTCAGCAGTAGCACTGAGGCGTTCTTTAAACTAAAAAAAAACGCGGATAAAGTTGCACGCTACACCTCCCATCGTGATACTTTGGCTACTTATCATGAAAACGACAGGATTCCGCGTGGGCTAGAAATCCACAAAACATCAACCTTCCCCCTGAACCATGAACGCAATGTGCAATGGCTGTCCATTCTTAACAAAGCATCTTTAGACCTAACTAAAATTCTAATTTCTCACTGCCAAGATACTATCCAGTCTCTATCCGAAGACGCCGATGCCATTAACAGCACTACCCCGTTGTCACATTCTCATAGATCAGAGTTAGACAAATTCCTCCAAAAGAAAAACATTCACCTGAAGCTCCGAAAGCAAAAGAAATTATTTAGAGACAAAATCGATTGCCCTCCAACTCATAATACTTCCACAGATTCGGCACCCCTTAATTCCGAAGCCCGTAGCAATACTTCACAACTACGTCCAGATACCCCGTTAGACAGCAACAGCCAGTTTGCCCCCGACATCCCCACACTAACCAAATGTAGCGTAGTGAACCTTTCTTCCCGTGACCTTACACCCGCGGAAATCTCTCTACTGGAGAAGGGATTATCGTTTTGTCCCAATAACAGTAAAATCGATTACTATCAGCTACATCTGGATCTTGACAACTTTGCGCGGCGACTACGCCTTACGGAATACTTCTACGGAATACTCTACGACAACCGCAATCAAATCTAAATCCTTTCCGTATAAAATCCGATTTTACTCCCAACCCGAACCGAGATAAAAGTCTTGATATGTATATCAAAGCTGTTCAGAGAGATATCCTCAGTACTTATGCAAGCTCAAACAATCGGAAATTCCGGCACAATCTTACGAAAGCAGAACAGCAAAGCTTGTCCGCGCTAGAAAGCAACGAAGGTATCATCATCAAACAGGCTGATAAAGGAGGTGCCATAGTCGTAATGGATAAGCAAGCTTATGTGGCGGAAGGACTCCGTCAACTTAATTGTGGAGACTTTTACAAACCTCTCGAATCCGACCCCACTAATGAAATTGCCGCAGATATATGTAAAACACTAAAACGGTTAAAGACCACTAAGAAAATTGGCGATGCGCTCTACGAATACTTACTTCCTAAAGACCCTAAACCAGGCCGATTTTACATGCTCCCTAAGATACATAAACCAGGCAATCCCGGGAGACCAATTGTGTCCAGTAACGGCACCCCTACAGAAAATATATCGTCCTTCGTCGATCACGTTCTCAAATCTATCCCCCCTAAATTACCTTCCTATGTCAAAGAAACCAACCATTTTCTTCAAACTGTATCGCAAGTAACCGTCCCCTCAAGCTGTCTCTTGGCAACGTTAGACGTCACGTCCCTTTACACTAATATTCCCCACGCAGATGGTATAGCAGCGGCCGTTTCAGCATACAAAAATCAACCTGACCAGCCGTATGATCCTACTCTCCTCACCGAACTGCTAACACTGATTTTGACCTCCAATAACTTTGAATTGATAACAAGCACTATCTGCAAGTTAACGGGACAGCTATGGGCACGAGAATGGCCCCCAACTATGCAAATATCTTCATGGCATCCCTGGAGGAAACATTTCTCGAATGTTCCGTGTTGAAACCACTTGTGTACAAGAGATTTTTAGATGATATTTTTATCATATGGCCTCATTCTGAAAGCGACCTTCGCACGTTCATCAACCGGTTCAACCAAATTCACCCTAACATTCAATTTACCTCCCACTACTCCGCCTCCACTGTTACCTTCTTGGATGTGGAAGTCAAGTTACAAAACGGCGGCATCTCAACCAACTTATACCGGAAGCCTACCGATGCTCAGCAATACTTATCGTTCCGCAGTTGCCATCCAAGGCATACTAATAAGTTAGGGCAAGGCATACTAATAATAAGTTAGCCATACCTAATAGTCAGGCATTGCGCTACCGCAGAATATGCACTAACGATGCCGAACTAGACAACCATCTCCAACGACTAGAACAAACCTTCATTGATCGTGAATACCCGGACAAACTTGTTAAAGACGCTATAGCCAGAGCAAGATCCACAGATCGCCAACAATTGCTCCAAAGATCCCCCCGAGCCAATGGAAATTCTGCTGTAAATCTCACTGTCACATTCAATGGCAGCGTTCCTACCATTAGCCGGATACTCAACCGCCACTACACAATTCTTTCACAATTTGATCGGATGAAGGAAATATTCTCACAGCCACCGCGCGTAAGTTATCGCCGGGCGCGGAACATCCAAGACAGACTAGTAAATGCCAAAATTAACAAACTTCCAGAAAATAACATTGGTTGCCACCCTTGTAATGCAACTAGATGCCAAATTTGTAAATCAATGCAAGCCGCTAACTCTGCAGATAGTACCAATTCTAATTATCGGGTCAACATTAATGGCGACTTTAACTGTAATTCTTCCAATGTTGTCTATCTTCTTCAATGTAATGAATTCAACGCCCAATATATCGGACAGACAGCTACTTCATTTAGAACGCGATTCAATAACCACAAATCTGACGTCGCGAAGAAACCTAATCTGCCAGTGTCGCGCCATTTCAGTAAACCAGGACACTCAATCACCAATATATCTATTTTCATCCTGCAGTCAGGCTTTCTTTCCCAGCAGCTCAGGGAACAGCGCGAGTCTTATCTCATTCATAAATTCCAGTGTCAGATAAACGAAGATCCAGGAATCCTTTCTACTATTCGCAACCTGCTTTCCTAATCTAGCACAATACATACACTCTTTTGTCTCTTTTTCAGGCTCACGGGTATTTCCTCAAGGTCCTGCTGCCCAGACCCGGTCATTCCCCTTTCACTTAGTCACCAACCTATGTTAGTCATGACAAAAGCGCATGCGCTGCTCTCTTTCCCTTGTACATAACCCTCTCCCATATATAAAGCTTGTTCTTGTCACCAAACCCCAGTCCCGTCGAAAGCAGCGGTGACTGCCGAAACGTCGACCCCTATCCCTATATGTGTTAATAAACTCCCCTTTGTGTTTTCCTGTAAGCTCTTTGTCGTCTTCTGATTTTTCCTGCTTATTTCATTCTCGTGGTCAACCGCCCTCCTAAGCTTCTAATATATATATATGTATATATATATATATATATACTTTACATACAATATATATACAATACTATACAATACATACAACAACAACTTTATTTTCGGCCTTGGAGAGTGGACAATACATATACATACACAATACTTATACATTACTATACATTACAATACATATACAATACTTTACTGGCTTCGCACTGGGCTTTCAGAGGTGAGTTTCTCACCCTGACGGGAGGACATCACGTTCCACGTGACCTCCGACGCCACTCGCTCAAACGTCGCCCACCTACGCATTGCTGATGAAGGCCCAATAAGGCCGAAATAGCTGTCCAATGCTGGTGTGGCGACGTTTGGGACTTATAAACATATGTTCAACATGCAGCCAATGAGCCTATGCTAATTTTCTTCCCCCTTATACTTTACTGGCTTCGCACTGGGCTTTCAGCTAGGTGAGTTTCTCACCCTGACGGGAGGACATCACGTTCCACGTGACCTTCCGACGCCACTCGCTCAAACGTCGCCCACCTACGCATTGCTGATGAAGGCCCAATAAGGCCGAAACAGCTGTCCAATGCTGGTGTGGCGACGTTTGGGAAATATATATATATATGTATATATAGAATAGAAGCTTGGGAGGGCGGTTGACCACGAGAATGAAATAAGCAGGAAAAATCAGAAGACGACAAAGAGCTTACAGGAAAACACAAAGGGGAGTTTATTAATACATAGAGGGATAGGGGTCGACGTTTCGGCAGTCAGCGCTGCCTTCGATGGGACTGTCCCGGGAGTCCCATCGAAGGCAGCGCTGACTGCCGAAACGTCGTCGACCCCTCTCCCTATATGTATTAATAAACTCCACTTTGTGTTTTCCTGTAAGCTCTTTGTCGTCTTCTGATTTTTCCTGCTTATATATATATATATATATACCTTCTTTCTTTCTATACTTTATATGTGACCTTCTGACGCCATCCACTCAAACGTTGCCTGCCTGCGTCCTGTTGATGAGGCCCAACAAGGCCGAAACAGCTGTCCAGAACTGGCATGGCGACGCTTGAGTTACAAACATATATATATTATATATATATATATATATATATTACAACTAATGAAGAGACTTGGGAGGCCGTGTAAGTGTTAAAACACTTGTTACTTTTTTACATTAATAATTAAGGGGGTACTCCAATTAGATTTACAGTTAGGGGTCGATATTTCGGCAGTCAGCGCTGCCTTCAACGGGACTAAACTTGGAAATAGGTGACAAGGGCTTATATACACGGGAAAGGGGGAAAATGAGAGGGGAACAGTGCACATGGAGCGGACTTGGTGATTTTGCAGGACATTGTTGCTAATGGTCCATTGAGTACTTGCAGGGGCGTTCCAGGAGAGTTATCCTTGGTCGTCTGATAAACCTGAAATGATAAAAAAAGAGAGGGCAGAGAGAACGAAAGAGCGTCCGCGGACTTGGTCTAGGAGCTAAGGCTGCGAACTGTAGATAATACGCGGGGGTCTTCGTCTATCATAGACTGGAATTTGTGGATTAGGAATGATTCACGCTGTTGCCTGCAACGGTCTGAGGGGAAACCAGATTGTATATATATATATATATATATATATATATATATATATATATATATATATATATATATATATCAGGACAAAAGAGGTACAAGGGTTGCATATTGCTTAAATAGGTTCCCTGAGTGACGTCACAATCGGTGCAACTATGCCATGTGGCAGTTGTCCGTGAGTCATATTCTGGAACATTCCGCAAGGTTAAGTCCGCGTGGTGATATCACCTTTCTTGATGTCATCTTTCTTTTGTCTTGAGGAAGACAGTGCCACTGTTGAATTGTCGACCATTCTTTTTTAATGTATGTGTTAAATTACCCATTAAATAAATTAGTTTTTGTTAATATTCCTGTAATCTGTAGTCCACGTCTTATTATTTCACTTTTATTCAAGTTTGTAGCCGTCTGATATATTAACCTATTTGTCCTATATATATATATATATATATATATACAGGGTGTCTCAGAAAACGTGTCGTTAAATTATAATAAAAAAGCTACGCTACCTGGAATCATGCGGTCAACAACATTTGTTCTTATTACGTTTTTGCCACCTCCTAATGTGAATGTCATGTACTCCAAGTCTAATTATGTAAATATTTGCGAACTGAACTCGGAAATTTGCCAAGTAAAGGTTACTTTTTGCTCCACCAATAGCCAGAGCATGCCGAATTCACTGAAATTCATGATAACTCACAGCGATATTCACAAGCTATCCCATTGGAAAAAATAGTCGAATATCATGCTTTTGGGAGCAAGCGGACCATAGCGCGCGATGACTTTTTTAGCGCAATCGCTCTCAGTTCGACGAAAGGAGGCTCCGAAGCCACCCCACAGAGTGAGACTAGAAAAAGTAACAGTTCCTAAAATTGGGAGAGGGAAAGCATTATCCCAGTGAAAGTCGGACACGTATTTCGCCGTATATGTATATATATATATATATGTACGCCGTATATGTATATATACACATGTATAGATACCCATGAGTATCTGTTTCTCTGCGTGCAGCCATAGAAGCCATCTTAATCTGTAATTTTGAATTTCAAACATGTCTAGTGTCATTTATTTATTTCTTTAATGGCTTTTTTCCCGTCATTATAATTTTGCTAAATGTGCCTCACTTTTGTACAGAAATATGTCCTCCACGGATAACCGCAAATCCCAACCAGATCTATGCACAGTATTAGAACAGAAATGGTCGAAAAAATAATAAAAACTATGCCTCAGCCCCACCTGCTTGATTTTCGCGGAGAAACGCGCGCGAAATCTGGGTCTAGATGAGAAAGTTATCCCGCCCTTCATTTGTCTCGGCTTCTTTGTGATAAGGCGGTTGTTTTGTTTCGTTTTTGGTAAGTCCATTGTCACCAGCATCAAGGTCAACGTGGTAAGGAAGGTAAAAGAAGAGGCAGGGAACACTTCCTCCTCTCCCTACAAAAACCCTGCACTTTTGTTTGGAAAAATCAATCAGGCTAAAGGACTTTTTTCGATACTGTGCATAGTTTGTTGGGTGTGTGGGCATCCGTGAAGGACTTCATATTTCCATAAAAAAGTGGGGTTCGCTAGGAAATTTTCCAAGGCGACGTACTGACAAAACTGCAGAGAGTACCTAGCCAATCAGAATTTTTTATCACTTTAGGTGAAACACCCTGTATAATAACGACTTACCTGACGGCATTGCCTATCTATTCGACTCTATGCTGGTGGTTCTATAATTGGTCGAGCTATAACCAGTCCTTTTGACATGCCTTTTCTTCAGCCCGACCAAAACTCATTACAAACATGGTGCAAGACGTGGTCGGTGGAACTGACATACGTAAACATTGATTCTCTCGCGTCGCAACATCCGATGTAGGCTAGTAACAATGATGCTCTCGAGTCTGTTACATCTTTCAAGTACCTTGGTGTTCATACACCATCCAACCCGTCATGGAAAACCCACATCACTCACACATGTAATGCCGCTATGCTTTATCCATGGCTTTACTCCCTTTCATCCTTTCATTCCTCCTACATCTGGCCTTTAGCCGACGCTGCTTCTATTGGGCACCATCAAGTGTTATGTTACATCTATACAGGACACTTATTCCCTCCAAACTGGAATATGCCGTTCCCCTCTGGGAACCCTGCAGTGATAGCCTTATGAAGGTGTTTGAATTCTGTCGAGAACCGCGCGGCACGTTTTACTACTGACGAACAGCAGGTGTCATATTCATGGAACGATTCTTTCTACATTCATACGGCAAGGGAGTGGAACTCTCTTCCCCGTAACATCGTCACCATCCGTGACGTCTCAACTTTCGAAGATGCACTGATTGATTAACTCTTTCGACTTTACGTAAAGTCGAAAGAGTTAATCAATCAGTGCATCTTCGAAAGTATACGTGAAAGTACGTATACGTATACGTATTCGAAAGTACGTATACGTGAGCCGTATGTTTCTTGTTTTGTATTAAATTTTACACATTACTGTATTACTTATTTGTGTAATAGTGTGTGTTTCAAATAGTACGATGTGCTTGCCACACATGTAATTGACTCACGATATTTTTATTAGTGTCTTGCTTATGTATTATGCCTTCTTGGCCCTGATGGCATATAAATAAATAAAATAACAGAATACCTGCCGAAACTGAACCCACGTCCTAGAAGTTAACATTTGTTGACAGAGCACGGAAAAATAGTCAACACCAAGTCATTTCACCACACACACACACACACTACGCGCCCGCAGCCTTCATGTGTACAGGGTGTTTCACGAAAATCCCCCGGCTGAATAATTCGTGAACAGACTGTACTAGCGAAGAAATTGCTTTTTGGTAACGACCCTTGGCACACAAAAAATACACGCCTCCCATATTCATCAAACCAAGAGAGAGAACGTTGTCATCCGCGATGATGGGTGGCCAGGATTGTGCTATGTGGTGAAGTTCATTTTCAAGAGCATAGAGAAGGACAAGGAACACCAACGCATCTCCTGCTGGCTGTTCCTTATCTTGCGTCACCCCCGTGTGTCAAACAGGAGGATGAACATTCAATTAACGAATTAATTAATAAAAAAATCAATAAGTGTCGACGCGGCTTTTTTTCTTGCAATATTTTTTCCTGATACGTAAAACAACGCGTTCCGTAAGCGTGCGAAGTGAAATATAAAGTTAGGATGTTTATTCTATTAATAAGCGCATGCAAATGACCTGCTCACTACTCAATTCATAGTCGATGTCACAAGGTTCTTTACCAAAAGAAATTTCTTCGATAGCGCCACCTGTTCACGAATTATGCAGCCGGGGGATTTTTGTGAAACACCCTGTATATAGTAAAAAGCTCACCAGGGGCGGATTTAAGGGTCTGTCATGGGGGGGGGGGGGACGCGGTCTTAAGGAAATTTCGTGTTTTGCGGCGCAGCATCGTCCAGGAGATAGGGTTTTTGCATAGGGAACGGCACCGTATGGGGGCGATCGCCCCCCCTTAAATCCGCCACTGAAGCCGTTCTATCCTCTTTCTGAAGCTCATTGTATTGGCCAGGAGGAAATCTCTTCGTCTGAAAGGGCAGAAAGGAGGAACCTCTGTTCGCGGAAGTGTCCCCAGATTGATCGAAAACTAAAACTATAAAATGTCGTTACTCCCCCACTACGCTTTGGGCATGGCATGCTTGACATCCATTCTCATGTTAATGACATTGTTAATGTTAGCGACATTACTAATGATTTGGGTCGTTCGCTATTGCGCATATATACGAATTTTCGACTTCTTTTGAATACCGAAGCGAATTACATCAAATACGGGATTCTATATTCGAATTAATTTTTGATGTTTTAAGTCTAACAGAGTATCAAGTGAAACCTACCATGGTCGATTCATTCCATGGCTGATTCATTTCCATAGCAAAATTCGGATTTTTAGGATAGAACGGCTTTTGCTCTATATTGCAATCTACGTACTGTCTCTGAGAGGGTATCCGCCTGGCCGTACTCATAACGCAAATGCAAAGGCGACACCCTTCCCACAGCTTTATATTAGATCCATACTTATGGACTTTGGCTTTCCAGCTTTCGGTTAAGACTTTGGCTCAGCCATCACGGAAGGCAACAGAACACAGCAGGAAGACTGCAGGCAGGAGTCATGGATGGAACACCATATATTGCATCATATCACATCAGATTGCTTCACGGCCATGTAAACAATACTCCGCATCCAAACGGTAATCACATTCTTCACATGAGCTTATCAGCACGAGTCCCCGCACTTTATCCCCGCGTAGTTCTTGTTCATATTAACTTTTGCCCACTTCACAACGCCAAAGGCACCCTTGGAATCTACGAATGCTGGTGGTGCTGAACACAGATAGTGAAAGTGGACGTCGAAGATGACGTAGCCGCCCGTGAAGTTATAGTTTTGGAAAGACCAACACATCTGTCAACAAAATAAATATTCATTCAACTCATTCATTCCCTCAAAAAGGTCTTCGAACTAATAGCTGTACAGTATGTAATCCTTCACAGTCGGAAGAATTCCGCATCTACATTTTATATCCTGACCTTTCGCAAACCGACATCTATTCGTTTTAACGAAACCCCGAGAGGGACACACACAACTTGTCCCTTCAACAACCCTTCTTTTCTCTAGTCTTGCCACCACCACCACTAATACAACTACGAGTCCCCTATTTTGAATAGAAAGGAGATATGCCCGTTGTCTGAAGAAATCATAACAATCTTCTTCTTATAGCAGAGTGACAGTGTTACAAGTAACTGTCAGAGGAGCTCGTTCCTTTTACAGGTAACTATGCCAAAGTTAAGTTCCTAGTTACCTTAAGCTCGCTTTTCACGCTCGTCCTCATATTTCCTTGCTTTATCTCCGATTCTATTATTGCGTTTTTTTTGCCATAAAACGTGATATTCAATCAGTGACATTCAGGAGGTAAGAACCGCTGCCATTGAAAAGAAGCTGAACCGCTGTGCGCCTACCTCGGGTAAGATGCAAAGCGAATGCAAACAACTCAGGGAAAAGAGGTGCTGACGCCAGGAATCGAACCTGGGTCTTCTGATTTCCGGTCAGATATGCTAACCGCTACACCACACCAGCACGCAGTTTCCCTTGAGCCATTGAGCCAGGTTCGATTCCTGGCGTCAGCACCTCTTTTCCCTGAGTTGTTTCCATTCGTTTATTTCTGGGCGTTTGAGGTTTACTTGTCTGTGTCGTCCCTAATTGTTGGTCTGCCTCGGCCAAATCTCGTTGTTTACGATGCAAAGCGTTCGGAAAGACCTCTATAAGAGAAACGCCATAATGACATTGGTAGACAGAATGAAACCGAAACAAATCGGAAGGAGGGCTGGGTTCCACGAACGAACACTTGTTCGCTGTGTCCCATGGAAAGAAAAGTAGGCCTGAGGGTCGCCTCCCTTCAAGGGAACATGTCGTAGTCACCTCAAGACAGCAGCTTTCGGGCGCACCTTGTTCACCTTTAGCTTCAAGCGTGGTTGAATTCTACCGAATTTTGGCGCTGTCGAAGTCATTTTTTTACAAATAGGGAGAGGTCTATTGTTGGACATAAACGAAAACGATCTAAGCGTGTTGCACTCCGCAGCAGGCAACTCAAGGCCTAACTCAACTGCTCACGCGCGCTGCACCTGCGCAATGTTATTTTGTGTCTGTAGTAACTTGGAAGTAACTCGTTCTTTTTACTCAGTAACAGCGAATTACATTTCATACTGAACAACTTCATCATTAACTTTGTTTCATTTTGCACACGGTAACTTAACTTGCAAAGAGTTCATTTTGACGGGTAACTTCTCAATCTATGCCTTATATATAGGGACGCAGCAGGGTATAGGGACGCTATTCGGTCAAAGCCAGACAGCTATACTGCTCAAGAGCAACTTCCACGTGGTTTCTTTGCACTATTGCAGAACTTATTTATAAGTAAATTTCTTAAGCGGTTCCTGTGTGTGCAGAGGTAGAGCCCCTGCATTTTCCCCCTATTTCCCTAACTTAATATCTGCTTTGGAAGCTCGGACAACACGGCTTCGGTTGGCTTCCCAGGAACAGATTTTGAGAGACTATCCTATCGCAGTTTCGGACGAGTCTTTTGCTTTCCAGCAGCGTGTCTGGTATTTTGAACCTAACGTAAAGTTCGTGGTGTAGTATGGAAAACATACGAACACAAAAAGCCACATAAGCGTATATCGTAGAAGGACACAAACGAACACCGATGAAGTCGTCGACAGGAAGTTCCAAAGCTTGTTCACCCGTGAAATATGTCCCGAAATATCCTCTTTCGAAGGCAGTCAGAAAATGATTTCGGCTAGCAGACAATTGAGTAAACGCTACCAAAGTACGGCGGTACAGTGCGGCCATTCGAAGGTTGTGTCACCAAACTCTGGGATCGTACTACACTGTTAAAACAGAACTTCACCACATAGCACGCTCCTAGCCAACCATGATTCCGAATGATATCATTCTGTGCATTTTGTGTTGAAAATGGGAGGAGGCGCCTATCTGGGACAAGATAATCTGTCCCAGATAGGCGCCTCCTCCCATTTTCAACACAAAATGCACAGAATGATATCATTCGGTATGATGGTTGGCTAGGAGCGTGCTATGTGGTGAAGTTCTGTTTTAACAGTGTAGATAGCGCACGCGATAAATTTAAAAGATGCCGCGAAGACGACGACGCTCCTCGGATGGCGGGCAACTATGGAGAGCGAGAAGGACTGGTGTGCTTACCGGCCTACCCACCCTATGGGAGCGCGGAAATGGCACTCGGTGACGTAAGATTGTTTACGTCTATGCGCTGACGCTCGCTCCGCGCGGAACGGTTTTTGTGGGGCCGCGAGATGCTCTTCTGCTTCGACTCACGTGTGTTCCTGTGAAAGGCAGAACCTTGCACCTCGTCGACTAAAACCCAAAACGTACTGATGCAGGATCCACATCGCGCGCAATCATGATTGGGTAGTGATTGTGATCTCCCCCAGGTGTGGACAAAGCGAGTCTTGGCGACAGAGATAAACAACGCAGACACTTGTCCCCCATTCGGGAACATGATTACACACTCCAAGATTCAAGGAGGGTTGGCGCAATCGCAGTGGCTCCTTTCACCCTCGTCGTCTCGCTACTCGCACTGCCGCTTCCGGTTTCGCAAGATTGCAGCGATGACAGCGGCCCGCACTAGGAAAACAGCCAAACGCCGAAATACACAAAATCGCATTTGTATTAATGTAAATTTCTTTCAAGTAGACATCTTGGACCAGTGTTTTCTTTGAATTTGAAACTTCAGGGGGCATTATGCAAAGCTTCCACCAGACGGCTGCAACCGAAACACCAAGATCACGAACGTGAAGTGCGGACGGCGCGGCGCGCACAGCGGGATTGCGCCGACCATGATTGCTGGTCGATCCAGATTGTGCGCGACAGTGCGAAAGCAACTGGGCTGGTGGATGGCCTATCGCGGCATCACACGCCGCAAAGTCTCGCGCAGTTTCACTTTATTTTCGATTGCTTTCGGTGTTTGATGCTTTTTGCATGGTGTTCGCAACGTCACATTACGACTACAAAACGCATAACATCTTTGAATGCCTAGTGAACCTCTGCATTGCTCACCATAAAAATAAAGTTGTTGGTGCCACACACCTTTTTAAGTATTAGATTCTCGAGAATTTCAAACACTGTGAATATAGTAGCATGTATCGCTATGTTTTCGAAAATGGCGCAGCTAGAAGCTAATCTCAGCGGGAACTACAAGAAACTACGTGACGTACAGAGCATACACCATGATGTTCCACTTTTCCACTTAAATTGATATATTGCATTAAATCTCAGCGTGTCACTGCCGCTATGTGCGAAACTTATTCCTCGAAAAGAATTCCAAGGATGAGTACGTGCCCACACAAATTCCATTCATGCACACTACACTACATGCGCACTACAAGCAGCGTGGGACGCAGGCAACCAAGGCAACCAAGTAGCTCAAAATGCTGTAGCAAATATTTCAGGAGAATCGCCGAGTGACATTTTCTTCGTGTACTTTGAGGCGCTACCTTTACCATACATTAAAAGCGAACACATTACTGCCAACTGCTGGGTGGACCCCTGCACAACTTCAAGTTCGGTCGTTGTTAGATTATCAGGATTATGATAAGTGCGCAGCGTGATGCACCAGTACGCCACATCTTCCTTTCCCTCGAATTTGCAGCGTACTGATTCAATTTCGCAGGTACTCCCGGGTTATCCGCGGTGCTCCTTGCACATGGGGCTACGAGGGCGCGTGCAGCGACAGCGAGCAGAGCCCTTCGTAGCCACCTGTCGGCAGGCACGTCGGCGTGACCCATAGGCTAACCTCTTTCATCGATCAACTCATTTATTTCATTAGTAGTCATGCCTATCCGGGATAATTGCACGAGATACCGACATGCAAGGGCAGCGTGGCTGTCATACGAAGAGCACAGAAGAAGTGTCTGCAAATGAATCTCCTCTTTCAGGCAGAAAGCTAACACCGCTGTGGAGCACACCCGTTGCGTTTTATGAAATATGCCATTTGACACGGCGCTTCTGTAGAATACACTATTAGAAACTATCGTTTGGAACTTTCGCCGCAGAGGCTTGTGATACACACTGAATACGGGGTGTCGCACCTAACATATATTGAATATATATATATATATATATATATACCTGCATTCCTAATCCAGCACAATACATACACTCTTTTGTCTCTTTTTCAGGCTCACGGGTATTTCCTCAAGGTTCTGCTGCACAGACCCGGTCATTCCCCTTTCACTTAGTCACCAACCTATGTTAGTCATGACAAAAGCGCATGCGCTGCTCTCTTTCCCTTGTACATAACCCTCTCCCATATATAAAGCTTGTTCTTGTCACCAATCCCCAGTCCCGTCGAAGGCAGCGCTGACTGCCGAAACGTCGACCCCTATCCCTATATGTCTTAATAAACTCCCCTTTGTGTTTTCCTGTAAGCTCTTTGTCGTCTTCTGATTTTTCCTGCTTATTTCATTCTCGTGGTCAACCGCCCTCCTAAGCTTCTAATCTATATATATATATATATATATATATATGCTGAAGGGTACTCCTTAGGAGGGCATTAGCAAACTCGAAATCAAAGCGCAGCTTCGAAGTTGTCCGTATGAGAGCACCTGGTCCCTTCGGTCACCTGATACCAGAGCAGTTTAAAAAAAAAATCTGTGATAGATCGTTCGCAAAAAAAGAAAAATCGTGCAGAAACAACATTTCTTCTTCATTTTGTTCATCGCGCATCTTCGGAGACGCGTCTTCCATCACCCCCAGTGTGAGAGGGTGAATGAGCGCAGTGCTGTCTCATACGTTGAGCGCGTCTGTTGAGCTCTAACTTGCAAAAACCAAACAAAAACAAATGCACCCTGTGACATCGGAACTGCCCTTATGTTGGGTTGCATTTTTCTGTCAATGCTTTTTTTTTCTGTTTTCTGCTGCTTGTAATGCATTTTTCTGTTAATGCTCTGTTAATGTTATGTTTTCTGTTAATGTTCTTCCAGCACGCAAGAGCCGAATGCGTGGTCTTTCCCTCTCTCACACTGGGAGTGAAGGAAAGACGCGTCTCCGAGATGCTTAATGAACAAAAAAAAATGTTTTCTATCACGATTTTTGTGCGGATGATCTATCGAACGGATTTCTTTTTTCTGAAAAGAATAATAATAATACTTAAAAAGATAATTATTGAAAGTAAATTAAGACATTGCCTTAGGAGTTTACTAATGCCCATCTAAGGAGTACCCTTCAGCATATGCTATATAGCACCTCATATGCATATATTTTTTTGAATATGTTCGCATTTACCTAGGGCAACCTGTATAAGCGAATCACCAGAAATGTAAAAAGATAGTGTAAGAGAGAATCAGGGAATATAAAATATACACTTTTATATACACTTTTATAATAAAAATATAAAATATACACTTTTATGTACACTTATACAGTTATATATACAGGAATTGACTGTGGTAAGGCTACTAAGATACAGGACCTTCACAATGGTATACATACCTTTGCCGACATAGTGCAATCCGAGTCGTACGCTACTTTGACAGTGCTGTCAAACGTACCGCCCCATTTGTCGAATCGGATGGTGTCGGTTTCAAGGTACAAATTACGTTTGATCACTATATCATGATATCGTTCCGTGTGGCACACCTGAAAATAAGGACTCAAGGTAGAAGTCAGCATTACTACAAAACTATTGCAACAGATCAAATGGCATACATTATCATTTAGCGTTTTTAGAACACGTACACACTACTGAAATCGCTTACGAACCAACCCAACCTTCCAACTAAATTTCTCTGCCGGATCTCTGAGAACATAGCCCCTGATGTTCGAAACAGGATTGTGACAGTGAAAACTCCTTTCACGTCACACTTAAAAAGACTATTCCATCAGGAAACATGTGCACAAGAAAGATCGGTAACGCGTGGAAAGTCGACCGAGGACAGTAGCAATGTGGAAGAGGTAAACATTGATTTCAGCACCGTCTGTCGGAGGTTTTCGACGCACGTCAAATGAACCCCAGCTGGTCGAAATCACCCGCTATCCAACACTGTGGTACGTGCAACATGCAGACAACCTTTACATAAAAAATCACTAATCACTAATTTTATGGGAACAATATGGTAATGTTCGGCTCCCTCTGCAGCTGAGGACCTCAGGACGTGAAGTTGGGCACGCTAACGGGAGAGCAGCCCAGGCGCTTGTCTCGTCTGCTTCCAGTTTTCGCCGCAATATAGTAATGGGGAACTCGCCTCGTCATTTCCTTGCCATTCTTTTTCTCTTTTTTGCCAGAATCCGAGCAGGCATAACACTTTTTTCACCCAGCCTCGATACAACCGGGCAGTGCGTTACGGTAACTATATAAGGTGTAGTCACATTCACACTGAGAATGTGGCGAGAGCCTGCACTGGCCCGCACGCCGAAGTTCACGTGGGTTAGCAGACGACGATAGTCGAAGACGAACACGATTGAAGCTGTTAAAATAGCTAGATTCCCGGCTGATTCGGGTGGCCGGGATTAGGGTGGCCAATCTAGCGTGGTCGCACACCTAGCAGTTTCCCAGCTCAGGCAGCGTTGTCATGAAATGACCAGCGAAAAATGTGGTCGGCTGTTCGTCTTTATCTTGCCGCTGTTTATTACCATGGATACTTGCATAGTTCACTGTACGTACGTAACCATAATCTGACCAAGTGAGCGGCCGTGAATTGATGGCGTAAACGGGTGGCGGTATTCATTCTGGCTCCCACATCTTGTTGCTGTTTGTAATAATAAGGAGCACAAACGCGCAAATACTTGGATACTTAGAAACAATTGGATACTACCAGGGGCAGACCGTTCTCTTCAATTATTTTTTTTTGTAGGGGGACCACCACTGGACAGCATACTACTACACTACGGTCACTTGCAAAAACCGGCAGATATGTGGGTCAAGACTTTCCCACTCATTTGATCCGCGCCTGGGTCCAACACAGCGTTGTGCCAGCGGCCATGGCCAGCGGCTGTGGAGTGTGTCATTCGCTGTCTGTTTCCCAAACTGCCTTTTTCCGGAAGACGTTGGGTGCTTCCCGTTTCCCCATAGAACAATGCTGCATCTAGTATTCCTCATTTTCAACGAGGACACCTGTCACTAAAAGCCTGACTGGTGACGCTATCCTTTTGGCCACTGGGGAAAGTGTCTCCTTTCCTTTAGAAGGCGATATAGGGCGCAGACTGACTGGGATAACGATTACAGGGGAAAAGACCTAGCGACACGGAACAAAAACGACACAACCGAAGTGAGGATTCTGTATTCTGTGTGTCGTTCTTGCCAACTTGTCTCTAGGTCTTTTTTCCTTACCCCTATAACGTTCAGTGTCCAAAGCATGACAGTCAGTCTCGGCTTACCAATTCGTTTGGATTTGCCTGGGTGACACTCCGGCATGGAGCTGTGAGTGGTCTATAACCATCCGTGTAGGCAGTTATAAGGGCCGCAGCGCTAAAAGAGAGCAATTCCGCGGTTTTCAAAGGCAGCGGTTGGAACCCAGTCATATGCCTGAATGACAGCGACTCAACCTGCAAGAAGAGTAATGGTAGCTTCAACATGAACACTTATATGCATGGGGTGAGCACACATCTTGCTTAGCTAAGAGCGAATGAACACCTCGTTCAGCAAAACTCGCGACAGTTGCCCTTTTGCCGTAAGCTGAACCGCAGTACCACAGTTGGGAAAGATGGGGCAAAATCTAGCGCGCGTGCGTAAGTAGTAATATTATGTTGGGAGAGAAACCGGACGAGAGTACTTTCTATGGGTGTCTGGTTCAAACCCCACAGCGCATGGGACACAGTCATGTATTTTTCCCTGCGCGCGGCAGGCGGCGCTCGGGTGGAGGGTCTTACCGGTGGGCGGAGCGTGGGCGGAGCGTGGCCGGAGGGCTGCGTGCGCGCTTACCCGCTCACATTTTTAGTCTGGGCCGACTTCTTTCATCATTTTTCAATCTGTGCAGACTTCAATCGCAATTATTTTTCCGGCTACAATAGGTGTGTGGTGAGCAGCTTACATGCAAAGGATAGCCATACACAAAAGTACAAGTGAAAATATATTTATTAAAGTTATTAGTGTCAGGAATTATGTTATGACTGAGTGATGGAGAAAAACTGATGCAATAGCATTGAAGGGGTATCACAATTTTTTATTAGTGATAATCACGCAAGTTTTCAATTAAGCAGAAGGAGTAGCACATTTTAATCAAAGAATATATTTGTAATCAATACGATTAGAGTAAAATTAAAAGTTTTATTATAAAAAGTCTAGCATGAGCATCCTAGCGGAGTTAGAAAGTTCTGTCAGATGTACATAACTTCATGCACAACAGCTAATATTCCATTATGACACATTTAGTCATAGAATATATTTTTAACCAATATGATTACAATATGATTATTATCCATGACCACCATAGTGGAGCTTTAATTCCAAGTGTCGATAGATGTATGTAGTTAATTGTGGACAGCAGAGAACCTGGAAGACCATGGGACACGAATGACACGAACACAAGAGGAAATAAAACACTACATTTAACCAAAGAAGATATTGTTAATCAATACAGCAGAGAAGCAGAACTATCATAAAATCATCCTCGTGACTTAGAATGAGAATTGTATGAGGTCTAAGAGACACTACAAACCTTACTTTGTTTTATGAATCCAACACAGAAAATATATTAAAAAATGAACTTCACCGCATAGCACGCTCTAATAACCAGCTCTAATAACAACCAGCTCTAATAATATCTGCCCTGATTTGTTGAAGACGGGAGGCGTACACCTGTTTTGTGACAGTTATGAACATTTTCGAGTGCAATAGGGAAGATAAGTTGATTATTCCAACATTACACAATCAATTTCTTATTAAGTAAACAGCATAGACATGCGGCAATAATGAGAAACAAAACGATCATCAGCTAATAGAGAACCAAAACCCATCACGTAAACGAGAGGTACACAAAGGATTCATAATTCAAAAAAGAATATATCAAAACGATAAACATGCACGGATGAACACTCTAAACGGCGCGTCTGTCAACGGAAAATATTATTGAAACAAGATCAACAGCTAATAGAGAGCCAAAACCCAACATGTAAACAGAAGGTACACAAAGGATAAATGGTTTAAGATGACGCAACTATTACGCATATATTATTCTCAACACACAAAATATCAATCGAGTGAATATCTAAAGCAAAAAGAGAAAGTCAAATTTATTCAACGATAGAAACAATTCTCATTCGAAAACTAGAATCAAATTTAATTACATCGTTTCATGAGAACTTTGCAATAATAACTTCTACACGCAGAAGCAAATGCAAATTAATGTGTTTGCTACAACGAAAATACGCATACAACTTAAAAATAATTTCCCAATTAGTAGAATATTTTATTGCTATCAATCGAGCAGTCATCTGAAGCAAACTCAAAACAATAATTAATTTAGGGAAACACTTTCTGACCACGCCCGCAAATACATCACAGAAACAAGTCTCTTTCATTCAGGACCCACTAGTGGATTCGAAGTGAGAGGGGGAATCCGCCAGCCATAAAGTTGCCATACACGCCCGCAGGGAGTAGGGGAATTCTACAATGGTCTTTGTACACAATGTGTAGTTGAAAACCATAAACTCGCTCATGCGAGTCAAGTTAGTGAAGGGAGGTTGCTAGCGTGGTCTTGTACGTAGAATCATTGAAAGCACACGTTATTCTTACTCACCACCTTTTTTTTGTAAATTGACTTTCATAATTCTCACGACAGGTGGAACTTTCTAAACGCGAAACATAATGAATTTTTATAAATAAAATTAGCACCGATATGAGGTGTCGAGGCACACTACAAAACAGAACAGACAATTGCTATACAAAGAGATGGATGGATTTTGTATTCATTACCATAGGTCATGTAAGGACCTGATAAAAAGCTGCTACGAAAGGAGGAGCCTCGAAACGATTCAATTCCGTGCATTTCGATATGTCGTAGACATGGTCGTATTCGGAGATATGGTGCAAATTATGGAATTCAAGATGCGAGAACTTGTATGCCGAATCTACAATAGTTACAAAAATATTTGCACGTCAACATCGGAAGGACCACTGGTAATGGTGGAGTTTTTGAGGTTTGCTAACGAAGATTTGAAGTACAGTAGACCAAACGTAATTATAATTATTGCAATGGGCATTGCATTAATCAAGAAAGCAATCAGATCAAATTATCATATACAAGCAGTCTATATCGGTTGAAATGGAAAGTACATAAAAAATCATATCAAGTGATATATTCCACCTAGAGCCTCTACACATTTATTTTATTCTACCAGTCAATGACATCGAATGAACAGAAGTTCAATATTGTTGTGCAAGGTCTGATGTATCATCACTTATTGAAACTCAACAAACATATCAATTGCGGTGGACCACCGCACGATTTTAATCAAGTAGTATCTTGTACGCCATTCAAGAATCTTCACACAAAGAAAGGAAACATCAATAAGAGACTGTGTGAGTTCATCGCGACAAAGTGCAAGTTGTTGGAGCAATACAAACACTGCGACAACATATCACCTGCATTAATCAACACTGGTTTCAGGCGCCCAATAAATAAACTATTTGATGTCTTTGGAATTCATCAATCAAGACAACAAACGAAAACTTGTGTATAACGAGTGTATAATTGAAATAATAATTGTATTCTTTGTCATCATTGTAATGTATTCTACACATCGCAACGAAAACAGCTTATGATTAGATTGAAGATTGCTAAGGGGACGTTTATTCCACACTATGTACAAGGATCTTCGCATGGAATCAGCGCTGGCAATTAAAGAGATTTTACACGACTAAGCTCTATACAACACCAACACCCAAAGGAAAGAATTGTAGAAGAATCGCTAATAGAAATTTACAGGCATGTTACATCAATCGAGGATCACTAATATTTTGCAAAAGCTTATTTTATGAATTAAATTGCACAGTGTATATATTTGCTCAAACGATTGGACAGTTGACAATACTATATTGAAAGGAATATATTATCAAATGATGCGCAGTCTACAATTCTAATCATCATAACATGCGGCACATAGTTCCAATAAGATTTTGGGAGAATCAAATCACACAACTGTCATCAGAAATGTTTAACCAATGAAGATGAGCACTATGTATAAGATATTATAATTAAATAAATGTAATTATAATTCTAATTATTATTAATTATAAATAAGTAAATATCCCTTTTGCAAACTTAACCAAAGCAGCACACATAAACGTAGATCCAATTCACAGAATGTACCAGAGGTTTTTACAGTAGCCATACTGAAAAACCATTATGTCTATTTATTTATTTATTTATTTGAGTACCCTCAGGGCTTTACAGCATTAAAGAGGGGAGTAGGATTATACAAAGCTGGTAAACACTAGTGGAACAGAAACAAGTTCAATAAAAGAAAAAAAGGAGAAAAAAGAATTAACAATAATACTGAATGAACAAATATCACCACTACTCTACTGGAAACCCTTTATGCAGGTTATGTTACATTTAAATGATCAAATAGCGATTTTCTAAACTGTGCGCTATCAGTGATGGAGGTGATATGACTAGGAAGATGGTTCCATTGTTGTGATGTCTTTGGTACAAATGAGTCAAAATAGGTTTTCTTAGCGCAAAAGGGGACGCCGACCTTTTGTCGATGATCCACTCTCGATGATGTGTACGATGGACTTATAAGTAATAAACGTTTTAAAGCTTGATTGTGGTAATATATTTTGTGGAACAAGCACAGACGAGCTGTTTGACGGCGATGTGATAAGGGGGATAGATTAAGAGTTGACTTCATCAGGGTCACACTGGCTGTGCGAGTATAGTTACCGAGAATAAAACGAGCAGCACGGCTTTGCAGTCTTTCCAGTTGATCAATGAGCGATGATTGTCCAGGGTCCCACACAGAGGCGGCATATTCCAGTTTCGGAAGTACTAATGTTCGATAAAGTGTGAGTTTTATATTAATTGGTGCGAGGCTGAAATTACGTCTAATGTAGCCCAAAGTGCGTGTGGCGTTATTAGTAATGTATTCGATGTGGTGGCCCCATGACAGGTTAGTTGTTACATACACGCCTAAGTATTTGTAAGAGGAAACCCTTTCTACTTTGATGTTATCGATTGTGTACGACGGACAAGTGTTGTTACTACGAGCCACCCTGAGGTGCTTACATTTTTCTAAATTTATTTCCATGTGCCAAGTAGAACACCAGCTTGATAATTTATGAAGATCGGATTGCAGGCAGAGAGAGTCAGAGGCGCTAGTTATGTAATTATGTTAATTCATTATAGTTAATTCATTATGTCGCGGCACATGAGGCACTACAAATGAGAAGGACATACTTTAATTTTAGAAGATTTCAGCTCATAATGAAACAAAATGCAAACTACACCACCAAAGATTCTTGTTTAAATTTTCGAAGTCAAAACTGTACACTCTTTCTTACATTTTTTAAGATATTGATTAAAAAGAATATAGCATGTATTCCTGACACTAATGACTTAGCTGTCCTTTGCATGTAAACCGCCCACCACACCCCTATTGTAGCCGGGAAAAAAAATTGATTGTCGGCACAGATTGAAAAATGATGAAAGAAGTCGACCCAGGCTGAAAAATGTGAGCGGGGAAGCGCGCGGACAACCCTCCGCACACGCGCCGCGTAGCGAAAAATACGCGACGGTGTCCCATGCGCTGTGGGGTTCCCAACCAGACACCCATAGAACGTACTCTCATCCGGTTTCTCTCCCAACATACTATTACTACTTGCGTGGCCAGGTATCATCTTATCGACGTCATCTGTCGAGCTTGGAACGCGCCTCGATCTTTGCCGAAGACCAAATGGCACGGCTGGTTGGCTCGTTTGGTTAAAGTCGTGGGAATGAATTCTTCTGGCGGATGTGCTCTCGCCGGTTTAACTGCAGACCTTCCGGACGCATGTCGGCACAGTTACCTGAGAAGTTGGCCCACGACGCGTACTAACCTGCTCGTCACAACTGTTCTGTCCAGCTGTGCACGGCTGTATGCTCATAGAAACAATTGTTTGCAGCAATGACAGTATCCGTCAGTTGACTGGGGAATCGTTCCAGTTTCCTGTGCAAGTTTCCCACGCGCATTTATCTATCAAGTAGACGACGCAATTGCTATAAATTCTCCCGTACAAGGTCAGTCAACCTGCAAGAGTTCTGGTCTGGGTCTGCGACTGTATATTTTACTGTACCCCGGTTTCACCAACACAGATTAACATTTCAACCGAGATCAGCAGTCCCTGAACTTGATTGTAACCTTCAGCTTTACTTCACGAAGAGTGGTTATTGTCACCAAAACACTCAGCACATATCTGACTATGTTGCTAAAAGTAATTAAAGTGTTAATTTCAGTTTTTAGCTACCCTTGACCTTAGTTCGAAGCTAAACGTTGTGAAACCGCGCCAATGTCATATTGCGAGTGGCACTATTTCCATCGTGCAATAGTACCCTTGCGACGGATTGTTCCGTTTCCAAACATTAGACAACTTTGCTTACGAATGATGACTGCATAGACGGCATGCCAGGTCCCTGCCAGGGTGACGGTCCTGTAGCCCTGCATACGTTTGGGTCCGTTATATTACCACTAAGAGTTGTTCGGTACACCAATGCGTCTGGCTTAATTACTCTGTAAACAGAAAGTTCTATCATGAGAAGCCCATACCGCATATTCTCTAGCTAGTAGACATCGACACAAGACTTACGAGACATTCATTTCAGCGCACTAGGGAGCCTATTCCATTCAATAGCAGCAACCGAGCAGTAATGTTTGTCCACACACGCACAGTACGAACCTGGACGCCCGTGATGACCACGACAACGCAATGCATACGTTAGGATACATAGTAAAAGTGATCGGTAGCTGGAAATTGGGGCGAAGTCGCGACTGTTAGTGTGTGGTGGTGGATATGGTACCAGATACTAGGAAATCGCTGGGTGAGCGCGCCATGTCAGATTGGATTTGCCACGCTATCCATCATTGTCTGGCGTCTGATGACACGCATACGATGCGGTTTATTGTCCGGGAAAAATGAATTTACTATTTACTTTCCCGTATTCAGCAGTCCCACTTAGTCACTGGTTTAGTGACGTCGGGTCACGTCTGCTTTAAATTGATCGCGTGAGAGCTTCGTCCGCAAACCACCAATCACCACCCTGCTGTTCAAAGCCGACTGCCGTGAGGCCCTTGGCAGCCTCCATGGCCTAATCTACGCTTCGCCGGAAATTTTTCGGCAAATTACAGGTAAGTTTAGACTTGTAAAGCTGCTAGAAGCGTTCGTAAGGCGGATGTTGTTGCACTCCAATCAATATTTGCCCTCAATGTCTCATTATATTCGCCGTTCACACGGCGTAAACCCGGCGGTCTAGTAATGGTCTAACTCTCATGTATTCGCAATGGACTGATTTAAACTAAGGGGGGGGGGGGTAGTTTAAAGCCGGTCTAGCACGGAGCAGCTGTAACTGAGCATTTCGAGAAAAAACCCAAAATAGTTTTTGCTAGATACTGTTGCCTACTTTTCAAGTCGAAATTGCAGAAATTAAGGAAAAACAACGTTGTGATAGACCCGTGAGCGAAGTAAGTGAGGCAATAAACCCCCCGCCAAAAAAGTTAACTATCGGTATGGAGCGGAATTTGGAAATCCGCTCTGCAAATTTAGAACCGATATCGTCCACGTTAGTGATGTCAAGATTGGCAGCTACACACAAGTCGCTTTCCGATCCAAAGCTGACAGGAAGTCGTGCACAAACAGCTGTTACCTCCAGCAACAAAAGCGGCGCTGATTATGCGTGGTTCCTTAAATACAACACCTAGTGCCTCTGTTATGCATCATTAACAATAGTGTTTGCTGTGCTGCCGTTGCTGGTTCTGATTGATACATTTAACGATTTATTGCACACTATAGCGATCAACGGTACTTGTGAAAGATCTTTGTTTTCCTCGTTTACTGTTAAGTGTGTCCTGTTAAAAATGCATCAGTCGTGTAAACGGAGGTCACAAGAGCGAGGGAGAAGGGGGTGGTCGCATGGAGCAGTTATACCTCCATGTACTTTACAGCTATACAGAGGAGTATGTTACATGTTGCCCAGGATGTGAAGCCATAAATATCGAGCACGTTGCTCGTCTTTGAGATGTTAAGAGTGACGTCCCAAAATAGTAGTCTTCTGAGGGTACCTGGTGTTATATGTGGGACGTCTCAGTGCATTAAAAAGGTACAATATTTCAGGTCTCACTCTGGAAAAGGCACCACATGCAGGAAGCTCTACATCCCTTTGAAAGCTTTGTTTGCTTGCCCAGAAAGATGCAAGCTCCCTAGGAAAGCACTATTGCGTTCTGTGTCATTATGAAAGCACTATGTTTTCGAAATCGCTATGAGCTTGTTTCTCGGCGCAATTTACTGCTGGTGTAATCGGGTTATGCTTATCGGCATCAATCCATGGTGCTGCTGTACATGTCGACTGGGAGAAATTTTGATTAAAAAAAAAGCAAGCATGTTTTTAGGACATCAGACTTGGTTAATCGATAAAAGTACATGTAGAAATATCCCGCAGAGGCATACAAGCAAATATTGCGAGCAGTGTTTTGTGTCAACAGATTTGTATGGACAAATTAGAACCTCCACAGGGGCATATAAACTCAACAGTAGTGCGTCAAGCAGCCCATGTAGTCATGATGTCGATACCACGGTTAGCAGTCTGCAGATGCTGCGTGCAAAATTGAGCATATTGTGAGCTACTTTCTCCCTCCCCTCAATCAGCTCGTGACAATGTGTATTGTGCGCGTGCGTTTCAGCTTCAGGGGTCGGATTCACAAACGCGATCGTAAGTTACGCTAAGATGCGCTAAGACGCCGTATCCTGCGACGCGCGTACGACGGCGTCGTAAGCGCGATTCATAAAACTATCGTAGTGGAGAGGGTACCCCCTTTGACGAGGAAGAGGAAGTTGCTCGCTTCCTGTCACGTCCCCTCGGAGAGAAACAGCCAAAGGGTGCGAGACTATGTTTTCGCTATGGTAACTATGACGAAAATTTGTAATCGCACCAATAAGAGTCGTCCCCTTCGAAGAAGACGAAGTTGTTCGTCCCCAAATGTTTTGCTGCACGTGCTCTCGATCTTTCGGTAGCCATAATGGATGCCATGCAATCACAGGCGAAACGCGTTCGATGACACAGCAAATATATTCCCAGTATGTCCGTCTCGGGGAGGGGGTGCGTGAGGGTGTTTTGTAAGCGGTGTGTGGCACACAGTTTTGCAGCTTTTAAAGCTTCTTTTCCCTTTCTTGCAGACAATTTGGAGGGGTGTTGGGGGTGTCTTAGCGGGGGTATAGGGGATGCTTGAAAAATCCCTGCGACCCGATTTTACGGAGCACAAAGTTGAAGCATTTGTTGAAGGTTACCAAGCAAAGAAGTGCATCAATGTCACTTCGAGGATGGTCTCGAAGGTTCTGTTGCAAAGTGCAATGCGTTGGCGCGTATTACGGAGTCTTTGTTTGCCGTCTCCAAATCCACCGCTGCCAAATACGCCGCCATCTTTCTTCGTAAGACTGCTCGGGAGCTCTCGCAGGATTCCGCCGTAAGCTGCGAAGATTTTGCGACGCGCGCCTTTCGTGAATCTACATTTCGTCGTAACTTTCCCGTACGACGGAGATACGACAGATTCCGTCGCACGAGCTCTTTGTGAATCCGACCCCAGAGCCGGAGAGACTACGTGATTAGTCCCGGCGTCATTAAACAGCGGTTTAAGTGGCTTGGTGAATACGGGCAACTGAGTTTACCCGCTGCTCTTTCGGGACAACGACCAGGTAGAAAAAGTATGTTTATGTGAGTGTTGGTACGTATGACTTGAACGCGGTTTCGTTGAACCATCAAGTGTGTGCAAGTGTAATCAGCGCAACATTTCCATCCTTTCGAAGCCTGCTGCTAAGATATTTGTATAAGCAGCACCCTGGACCCTCACGTCGGACAAATATAGTCTACTCACTGTACAAGTTGATTGAAGTTAGCCATGAGGGTGCTTGGTTGTTGGCTTCCCCGGAGTATGGCCACACCTAGAAGCACGTAGCCAAAGTTCCTCCTTGGCGTTGGTTCTGCTCTCATATGGATATTTAAAAGTCTGTCCGTTTCCTGAAAGAAGTCAGTCAACACCTAGTCACTACAACGTTGTCATTGTTGGTATTGGTGGCAATTTCGACAACGCGCGCGCAGGGCACTCAACTCAGTTGGCGTTTGAAATGAGCGAGTGGTATACGAATGGTTAGGTTTGTGTAATGCTGGCTTCTTCGGCACGCTGCGCTTAAAATTCCATCCTGTGGCAAAATCACCAATGTATCAGCTTCAGAGATCCGCGACAAAGGAATCAAGTAACGGATTGTCGACTATCACGCGGAGGATACTAGAACGCACCTTTTGACGCCCCGTAATATTCCCAATAGGACATTAAAGGGCCCACATGCTGACAACAGTTCACCGGACTATGTTTATTACATAGGAAGGGAGTTGCCTCAGGACAGAAGCCGCCGATATTTCGAACAGAGACTGTTGTTCTTCTGGGCACCGTCCTCATCATTGGCATGGTATTTAAAGGGTTAGGTGTGACGTGTTTAAAGGTTCATGCGAATTGTGGGTCAACAGCCCGGAGGGAAGAAAGGGTCTGTACGGGCTTCTACAGCGGGAGTGAATGGCTGCTTTGTTAGAGTGTGGAGGGGATTATGTGAACGTAGTGATCTAGGCTACAGACCGGTTACAGAAAAATGGAAGGTTCACGAACACGTGGACGAAACGGGACAACAGGCAAGTGTTCCATGTTCCAGGCAATGTTCCATGTGATGTGCTACGTTTCAATGATAACTTTCCTGCGCGAATCAACTGCCGCGATGAAACCGTTTTCACGGTCATGGACACAATAAGGGCACGCCGGGAAAAGACATAGGTACTACAAGCAGGATCGAGGATTTTTCTGAGCGCGGGGGAGTGGGTCCTGTCGTGCATAGCATGCTGCTACACAGTCAAGGTTAATCGAAACTATGTAACGACAGAAAGAGAGGGATGTCGGGACGTTCGGATCCTCCCCCCCCCCCATATCTTAATCCGTCCTTGACTCCAAGGTGACACTCTAATCTAAAGATAACTACCACGGCAGCCTTATCCCCCTTGTGCAGGGCCGGCGTCAGCTCTCCTATTTGACAGCACAATTTTTCGAACGAAACGGGTAAGACGAATCTCCTGGCTTACTGTTAGAAATGCTTGGACATGACTGACATGAGTTGAAACACTTGGACGGACTTCCATGTCCAGGACAGCGAAGTCTCTGATCTTTGGCCAGTACGCTGCGATGGAATTTTCAAGTTTGCCCTGATTAGCGTTGGCTTTTCTGAAACATCAACACGTCCACCAATGCACCAGGGCACGCACTTCTCAGCACACTAAAGGTTAACTCGACGCATGCTGGTTTTCAGAGATAGAACTACTTCACCTACGAGCTCGGTATGTCGATACCAACTTTGCTTCTCGCAAGACCGAGATTCTTGTTTTTTAGTTGATTGATGTCTTGGACGGTGAAGAACATGAAGTAACAGACATCATCGAGTGGGTGAAATATTGCCTGAACGACTGAACTGACGCAGGCAAGAAACTTATGAGGCAAAGCTGGGCAAGAAAGGACATTATGGATTTGCAGTGACGAAGTGAACGGAATTCACAACGTGCAAATAACACTTCTGCACCGATAATCGTCAATATCAAAGATTCACAATATAAACCACTTACGTGGTTTCAAGGTGGTGGTAGTACTAGTCGTGGTTGTCGTCGTCGTAGTGGTGGTAGTCGTGGTGGTTGTAGTCGTGGTGGTAGTCGTAGTAGTAGTCTCAATTGGCGCTGTGGTCGTAGTAGCCGTGGTGTGGGTAGTCTTAGTTGGCACCAAGGTCGTAGTAATCGCAGTCGTAGTATCAAGGAAAACTTCCTGAGTGGTTGCCTCCGTCGTGGTCAGAGTTAGGCCTTCTCCTAAGAATAGCAAAATTAGTAGCCACGACACAATCGCTTCACTTGAATTCCGTTACGCTAAAACATTCCGTCTTGCGATATTCCCTGAAAACAGCACTGATAACGTGATCTCAAAACCACAGCGGTGAAAGAATAACACGTAGCGAGGTGACCCGAGTGCCTCGCCTTCACAAAACGCACGCGTTACGGGCCAATGAGGAATGTCCAGACCGAACAGAAAAGCTACTTTATTTTCTCAATGATATGGTACACAGCTCCACCTGTTCATCTACGAGGGGTCGACAGTGTCCGCCGCTGCTGTTCAGCTGTAGACCCCCGCGGTTGATGTAGCCTACGAAAAATTAAAACTATTGAAAATAAAAATGTATTGAAATTATAGTCGCAACACTGAATATAAGAAGACATTCGACAACATCGTATACCATAGAATGAATCTGGCATAGCATCCACTGTTACACATACTACATTAATAGTCAAAAAAGTGTTGGTGCTGGTGTAACAGGCATAAAACTTACTACAGTGTTAGGTCTTCCCATTCAGAGATTCGATCTATATCAACGATACCCCTGCCCTAACCAGGTGCTCTAGTTTACTCATAGTTCGAAGAAAGGAAAATGAATGCATAAAGTGCGCCTCGGCTTCTGCTTGGGAGTTACCAACATTCGCGAAACTGCGAACGGTGTATACTGTGCTTGCACACAAAGCTCTTAACGTAACACTCGCCTTCCAGAAGGTGCAACGTGAAGCGGGATTATGTGAGCCCAAGGAACCACATCCGGTGAGGTCCATGCACGACTGGACTGTAGGAACTTCTGCACGTCCTGTTGCATGAGCTCGCGCGGCTTCCTTCTGCTTCTTCTTCGTGACAGATACCGGCCGCTTTCAACAGATGTTTGCTTTCACAGCGCCAGCTCCTAACGGGAAGGTTCTAGGAGATCACAGCCCTCCTCGGTAGTTCAGTCGGTGATGTGTTGGCTTGCTGAGCTCAAGCTCGTGGCTCAACTCCCGGCCGAGGACGGCAGCAATGTCGGGGAGTGAAAATGTTCCAATCTGCTAGATCCCTCGCAATCCATCTAACCTCCCTACTGAACCGGCGCCGCGATAATTAAACAAACGAGAGTGTACAGCGGGACGCCACATCAAGTCTTGGTTTGTCGCCTAGATTAGTGTCCTTGCGCATGGTGGAGGCCAATGTGCCTATGGAAACAATAGGTGGATGCAGGTTGTACCATGCGCAAGGATTCCAGGCAAAACATAAAGCAGGCTTCACCTGTTCATATCTCAATAGGGCCCATGTATTGGAAATCTAAAAGCCCGTGCAACACATTCTGCTGACAGCGCTGTAATTCGCTGGTGGCACGTTTGCTGTGGCAGGGCGAATCACCGCTGTGAGGCCGACAAGGGCGTGCCCTTTCACCACCACCACCACCACCATCGTGAGTCTCTTAAAGGAACTATGAAATGATATATTGATAGTTTTCTCGTTTTCATCACAAAGAAAACAATTTTCTGAGTCTAGAACCTGAATTTTACCTTCGTCATGCGAGGAGTCTTTTTCGGGTGCGAATTTGAACAGAGCCGCGAAGGCAGTACAGCTGGCGCCACGCCGTGTCGAGCTGCCGCACGAAGACGCCGAGAGTAACTTGACGCCAGGTCCTCCAAGGTCGCCATTTTCCCATGTATTTGTTCCTATCCCAATGCGTGCAATGCCGGAGGCCGCCCTTAGATACCCCTGTGAGAGCCAACCACTGTTCAATTCGGCCTCACCGTCATCGTCATAAGCCAGCAGTGGCGCCGCTACATGCTTATAAGCGCGCGCCACGTGCTGTTCTCAGTTCTTTCATTGTACGACGTTCATCAACATACGTCGTTAGTCTGTTGGATCCTCGCTTTAGCTCATTCGGCCCTTCATCACCCAAATTGCTAGGTATATCTTTTCTGTCTTTCATTGTATGTATCATACCAGAGTGTTAGTAAACTGTCTGTGTGTTATCCAAATGCCGTATTCCTGAATCTTACTTTTGAGTTTGGCAGATAGCCAGGGACATCGGGTCCATCACCCGCGTTAACACCTTTCTTCACCCCTTTCCCTTGGTCTATCTTGCCTCACATGGCGCAGTCGACAGGATACGGCAAGTGATTCTTCAGACTTTTCACTTCTGGTTGATACTGTATTAGTTTTTTGCAAGTACTTCGACTTCGAAGTCTTACGCTTTTGACGTAGTTCGAAAGGCTTGTTCGATTTAGGCTTAGCCTCGTCATTCGAACGCATTGCATAGCATCTTTCGAACAGTTCTATCCGTTCGTAACTTCCAGTTCACTTTTTGTCACGCATTAATTGCGTCTTCAGTTTTTCGTTGCATTTGTGCATTTTTCAGTTGTTCGCAATTTCGAGGTTCTGCTGGTAACACCCGTCTGGAGCTTGGTTCAGTATTTTTCAGTCTCTCGTTTTTCGTTGTGTCTTAACAAATATCGTCTTTTGAGTTTGTTCTTTCATGGACAGTCCAAAGGTGTTGAGACTTCTTTTGCGTCCAGCACAAGAGTTATTTGAAGAGTGCGTCTCACGTAATCTCACACTCCCAGAGAACGCTGATCCTCGTCAAGCAGCAATTCTCATTATGGAAGACGACGAAAGGAGGAAACATGCATCTACGAGTGCTATTCCCACCAAAGACAACGAGGAATACCAAACATCGGAAGAATGCGAATCATCCGAAGATGAACATCAGGATGAACAAGCCTCACCAACAAACAAAACAAGTAAGAAGACACCTACCGCGAGTTCATCTGCTCCGATCACCATCGATCAGTTAGCTGAGATTTTCAAACAGGTGGTTTCCACACCAGAGGATAGTAACCACCCCGACCTTAGTCAGACATTGAAGTTCTTTTATGGCCGGCCCAACGATGATTTTCGCGCATGGCTTTCATCAATTGATGTGTTACGTATCCAGTACGGTTGGGACGATTATACCGCCTTAGCCATTGCAAAGAGTAAGCTTCGTGGTGCGGCCAAGGATTGGGACGATGGATCCGGAAGAAGTTGTGTCACATGGCAAGACTGGGTCAAAGGTTTGAAAGATCAATTTGATTATGATCCAGATCTACCAGATTGGAATCGCGATTGTGAAGCTAGAGTACAGAAAAGTGAAGAATCTATTTCTGACTATATTCACGCAAAGCAGTGCCCTTACCAGCTCAGGGAACGTGACAAGATCCGTTACATCACCATGGGTCTACAGAGCGAGGCAACGAGGACCAGTCTCACTTCCTACTACATGTCTACTGGATGTGACTGTCTCACTCTGATCAAGCTGGCACGACAGATCGAACCTTCTCAGAAACACCGTGATCCAAACTGGCGTCAACAAGGAGCCAAACCAAAGGACTACACGAAGAAGGAACGTCAGCAAGGCTTTTCGTCCACATCACAGCCTAAGTATTCATCTCGACAAAATGGTGAGAAACATTCTCCTACTTCCACCAAAACATCGGACAAATCAAGCCTAAAATACAAAGACCCAAAGGACTACACCAAACATCAAGACAAAGACAAGAAACACAGCTACACTGCTTCAATAAGACACGACTTACCATCTAGACACCCCGTGAGACCCGTCATTGAGATTCTTGTAAACAACACACCGGTCGACGCCTTGGTTGACACGGGTGCAGACATCTCAATTTTAAGAAAACAGGAAGCACAGCTTTGGGGTATTAACATAAAACCATGGAGTGACTCAGCAATGATCGCCGTCGATAACGAGTCCATGCCGTTCGGCGAAGCCGTCGTGGAAGTGAAGTTAGCGAACACAACTGTTTCTCTTCAAGTTGCTATCGTCGCTAACATCATATATCCTTTCATACTTGGTAGCGACTGGCGCACATCTGCCAAGCTTGGAATCACTGTTTGGCCTAATGGACACGTCTCCATCCAGTCACCTCCAAAGTCCCACCAGGAGAAGATCTTCAACAGCATGTTCTTAAAGAAAGACTTCCTCCAGGAACTTTCTCCATCACACGCTGAAGAATTTCAACCCATACAGGAGAGGATCTTCTACAACACGACATCCAAGGATCAAGACACTTCGACAGACATCAAAACACATCACATCCTTCACGCTTCCAACAACGTGCAAGTAAACAACAACAAAGCCTCGACATCAACGTGTTCATCAACACAACGTAAATCTCCACCAAGGAACTGTCCATTCTCACTTCTCCCTGGCACCAACATCGTGGCACCCCAGGACGGCCCCAACATCGTGGCATCCCAGGACAAGGTGAAGATACCATCTCGTCAGGCAACATCAGTCTCCGCAAGAACAAGTTCGTCAAACAGTTTTCCGGCGAACAACAGTGTTTGTGAACGTGTTAGTGAATTCCGTAATGTTATCAACCTTCATACAACACAGCCATCACAGGTATGTGAAAATGTCATGTTGCATAACGACGAAAAGGATGAGTCATCTGACCTCTTGCTTGTGAATACCCTACAAGTCAATGACATCATTCCTTTGGATAGGGTTGTTGTACGAGAGTCGGATGCAAAAACCGAAGTACAGCATGCCGAAATCTTGAACTACTTGGACAAACTTAAAGACAAAGTAACCTCAGACATAAATGACACACAGCTTAAGAAACTCCATGACATCATTCTTAACCACGCGAACGTGTTTTCTAAGCAAAAGTATGACATCGGATTTTGTCCAAAGACCGAACATTGCATCGATCTCTCTGACAGCATTCCTGTTCGCGTAAAGTCGTACCGCTACTCATGGAATGACAGAAAATTCATCAAAGAAGAAATCGACAACTGGCTTAAATTAGGTCTTGTTCGAAAATCTGAGTCTCATTACGCTTCCCCAGTTTTCGTTGTTGATCAACCATTCCATCCGTCAACACCACGCAGACTTGTTGTTGACTACCGTAAGCTAAATGGGAAAACCGTCAAAAGAGTATAGTATGCCTCGAATTGATGATACTGTTGACAGAGTAGGGAAAGGCAAATACTTTTCCACTATGGACATAAAGAAAGGTTACCTAAACATCAAAATAAGGGAATCTGACCAGCATAAGACAGCTTTCATTACACCTGACGGTCTTTACGAATTCGTTCGAATGCCTTTTGGTCCAACTGGTGCTCCCGCCACTTGGCAAGCAGTAATGGATGAAGCATTTCATTCCCTCAAGTGGAAGGACGTTGTAATTGTCTATTTCGATGACATCTGTATCTACACTTCCACCATAGAAGAACATCTCGATGTTCTTGACCAATCTATGTCCATACTGGAAAATTATGGTTTCAAAATCGAGATCAATAAGTGTCAGTTCATTCAGACCCATATAAAGTTTCTGGGTTACATTGTATCTCATGAGGGTAAACTGCCAGATCCGGAGAGGTCAGCAGCTGTTGACAAATACCCCGATACATTGAACACAATACAAGACGTAAAGAGATTTTTGGGCTTTGCTTCTTACTTTCGCAAATTCATCAAAGGTTTTGCTGAAATTGCGCGACCTCTATCACTCCTCTTGCGAAACAAGCAACAGTCCAAAAGCACTGGCAAAACCAACATTACGTCAGAGTGGACACCTACACACACTGAGGCTGTACGTAACCTCAAATCTCTTTTAAAATCTCCACCTATTTTGGCTCATTTTGATCCAGACAGAGAAACACATATCTATGTTGACGCTTCAGCGAAACATCTAGGAGCGTTCATCTCACAGAAACACGATGGAGAAGAGTATGTTGTTGAGTATGCCAGCAGAGCAACCAACACAACAGAGGAAAAACTGCATTCAAACATGCTCGAATGCATTGCTCTTCATTGGGCACTTACAGACAAATTTCGTATTTATGTGTACGGGTTGCCTATCGTCCATGTTTGGACAGACAACTACAGTGTCTCCTTAATGACCAATGCACAGCAAATCAATAGAAAATTTGCTCGCATGGTTCTCGATCTTCAAGAACTTCCTCTGAAGATACACCATCGTTCGGGAAAAACCAATGTTGTCGCTGATGCTCTATCACGCATCCCACAACCTTTGGTTGCGTCACTAATTCTCACTGCCGAGAATTCTCATCTCTCCAATCACCAACAGTCAGATCCGTCGTTATTAGAGAGTCCTCAAAAATCCTAATATTTCTTCTCGCAAAGCTGAGAACATGCGGAATACATTCATGTTGTCAAATGGCATACTCTGCCACAAAACCACTCAACAAAACGGACTGACAAAAACCAGATTGTCATACCAGAATCTCTTAGGAAAGAGATACTGCTTAAGTTTCACGATAAACGTGGTCACATGGACAAATTCAAGACCAAAAGCAGTATTCTGAGTAAATACTGGTGGTCGTCCATTAATAAGGACGTCAAAGAGTACGTCCAGGGTTGTAACATTTGTCAGCGCTTCAACAGACAAACATCGAAGCCCGTGGGATACCTACATCCTCGACCAATTCCCACGCAACCTTTCACCACAATATCCCTCGATCACATTGGTCCACTTCCGGAAACAGGAAATGGAAACAAGTACATCATTGTATGTGTTGACCACACTACACGCTTTGTAGTAACACAGGCTGTGAAATCAACAGCATCGTCACATATCATACAGTATCACTTTTGGTATTCCTATGACAATTGTTTCTGACCAAGGTTCAGGTTTCATGAGTCAGAACATGGAAAAATTCCTAACCACAACAGGAATTGAACACACAACTTCTTGTCCTTATTTCCATCAGGCAAATGGTCTCGTGGAAAGATCTGTAGCCACCATAAAGTATATTCTCAAAAAATATTGCTTTGAGAATCCTTCAAAATGGGACCAATACATCGCAAACACCACTTCTTTCATAAACACTTCAAGACAAGGTTCTACTAGATTTTCACCACATTTCCTTCTCTTTGGATTTGAACCTCGTATTGAAAACGAGATTCAGGTTGGAGTAATCGTTGACGACACGTCGCGACTTCAGAGCATTGAAATGCTACATGACATACGTGCAGAAGCACGGGAAAACCTAGGAAAAGCTCTATCCTCTCAGAAGAGACGTTACGACTACGGTCGAAACCCATCGCAGTTCTCTGCGGGTGACTTAGTTTGGATAGAATCCTTTTCAACTTCACCTTTTGGTCCTAAGTACAAGGACAAGGTATTCAAAGTTATTTCCACTCATCCCCATGACATTTGTACTGTTCAAAGTCTGGGTGAAGGAATAACAAAAACAGTTCATGTTTCACAAATGAAACTGTTCAAGGATCAGCCAGATTGGGATCCTAACATTACGTTTCATGATATAGACAGTGACGAGAATGTCTCTGTTCATCAAGACAGTTCTTCAGAATCCGAAGAAACACTTAGTCCACCTTACACGACAAGGTATGGACGCGTCACCAAACAAAGGGTACCATTACATGCGTATGACCTTGTTTGACTGTTTCAAAGTACACACATTCCATAGGGACGCCTTGGTGAATGTCGTTCATTCATGGACAGGGGACGCTCTGGTCCTTAAATGACTTTGTACTACATTGCTTTAAATGTATCCAGTGTCTGCAATATGAATTTTTGCGGTCATTTTTGCTTTGTTTTTCGCTTTGGGTTACTTCCACATTTCTTAGTTACTCACGCACACAGCCACACTCACACACGCTTACATTGTTGCTGTTTAGCATTTCCCTTCCACTGACCTCTTCAGATCAACTTTCTGCATTTCGAATTTAGTGTTTCGAATTTAGTGTTTCGAATTTAGTGTTTCGAATTTAGTCACTACTTCACACTAGTTCTCTTCATTTTCGTATCACTGCATGTACTGTGTATGTACTGCATGTCACAATGCTACTCATGCTATGGTGTGCTATATCATGTACTACGAACTTTCTTCTTCAATGTTATCAAATTCACAATGTGTTTAGAATCAGGAGATTCTACTACTTCGTTTGAGGGTGGATTATCAAACTCTCTTACATCTAGGTTGTTCTGCATTTCAGGACAAAAGATGCTGCATGCTTCTGCCAAGGGCCCTGGCATGAATCATGTTCTCTTTTGTTTTTTTTATCCTGTTTCAGAACAGCTTCGATGTTCAACTTCTGCATTAACGCTATTGTAACGTTTCATTTTTCCTCAGTGTAATAACGAAATGAGGACATTTCTTCTTTTTGTTAGAGGTGGGCGTGTGAGAGCCAAACTGTTCAATTCGGCCTCACCGTCATCGTCATAAGCCAGCAGTGGCGCCGCTACATGCTTATAAGCGCGCGCCACGTGCTGTTCTCAGTTCTTTCATTGTACGACGTTCATCACCATACGTCGTTAGTCTGTTGGATCCCCCCTTTAGCTCATTCGGCCCTTCATCACCCAAATTGCTAGGTATATCTTTCCTGTCTTTTCATTCATTGTATGTATCATACCAGAGTGTCAGTAAACTGTCTGTGTTATCCAAATGCCGTATTCCTGAATCTTACTTTTGAGTTTGGCAGATAGCCAGGGACATCGGGTCCATCACCCGCGTTAACACCTTTCTTCACCCCTTTCCCTTGGTCTATCTTGCCTCACAATCAATAGTGTCGAAGCGTCTCTTTTGTTGCCATATTTGCCGATACGTAGAACAGAGGTTCCGTAAGCGTGCGAAGTGAAATTTAAAGATAGGATGTTTGTTTAATTGATGAGCGTATGCTTATGACCCGCTCACTACTCAGTTCATAGACGATGCCCCGAGGATCTTTACAAAAAAAAATTTCTTCGAATTATCCAGCCTGGGGATTTTCGTGAAGCACCCTGTATAGAGTAAATAAGCTCACTGTATCGGCCAGGAGAAAATCTCTTCGTCTGAAAGGGCAGAAAGGAGGATCCTCCGTTTGCGGAAGTGTCGACCGATTGATCGTCTACTATATCGATCGTCGACTATAAAATGTCGTTACTCCCCCACTCCGCTTTGGGCATGGCATGCTTGACATCCATTCTCATTCTATGTGACATTGTTTATGATTTGAGTCGTTCGCAGTATTGCATATATGCGAATTTTCGACTTCTTTTGAATACCGAAGCGAATCGCATGCAATACGGGATTCTATATTCGGCTTAATTTTGGATGATTTAACCCGAACAGGATATAAAGTGAAACCTATCATGGTCGATTCATTCCCTGGCTCATTCATTTCCATAGCAAACTTAGGATTCACGATTTTTAGGATAGAATGGCTTTTGCTCTAGGGTACTGCAATACACGTACTGTCTACGAGAGGATATCCGCCTGGCCGTACTCATAACGCAAATGCAAAGGCGACACTTCTCATAGCTTTATATTAGAGTCCATACATATGGACTTCGGCTTTCCAGCTGTCGCTTAAGACTTTGGCTCAGTCATCACGCGAGGCAGCATAACACAGCCCCTACGCTGGGTGACTGCGGGCAGGAGTCGTGGATGGAACATCATATATTGCATCATATCACATCAGATTGCTTCACGGCCATGTAAACAATACTCCGCATCCAAATGGTAAATCACATTCTTCACCCATGAGCTTATCAGCACGAGTCGCTGCAGTTTATCCCCGCGTAGTTCTTATTCATATTAACTTTTGCCCACTTCACAACGCCAAAGTCACCCTTGGAATCTACGAATGCTGGCGGTGCTGAACACAGGTAGTGGAAATGGACGTCGAAGATGACGTAGCCGCCCGTGAAGCCATATGTATTGAAAGACAGACACATCTGTCGAGAAAACAAGTAAGCTGTCAGCAGGTTATAATGCTTCCTCGTAATTTGTATAAACTCACTCATTCCCTCAAAAATGTCTCCGAACTAACAGCTGTGCAGTACGGTACAGTACAGTACAGTATCTAATCTTTCAGAGTCGGAACAATTCCGCGAAGAAGAAGAAGAAGAGAAAAATCTGTTCGATGATTGTCCGCAAAAAAATCGTGAAGGAACACGATTTTTTCTTTATTTTGTTCATCGCGCATCTTCGGGGACACGTCTTTCCATCACCTCCAGTGTGAGAGGGTGAATGAGCACAGTGCTGTCTCAGGCGTCGAAGATGAGGTCTAACTTGCAGTAACAAAACAACAACAAATGTACCCTGTGACATGTTTGGTTGAATTTTCTGTTTCCTGTTAATGTTCTACCAGGACGCAAGAGGCGATTGTGTGGTCTTTCCCTCTCTCACTCTGGGGATGAAGGAAAGACGCGTCTCCTAGATGCGCAATAAATAACACAGCACAGTAAAGAAAAAAATGTGTTCCTTCACGATTTTCTGATATACCGCTTGATATACCACTCACTTTGATCATGATGCAAAAGCCGCGTCGCTGGAAGCCAGCGGCAACAGCACTCCACAGATCCAAATAACGACTGCTCACGATATGCGCACGCAGCCCGTGTCTGACTGGCTGGAAAATAGCCATGATCCCAACATCTGGGCCACCGAAGGCCCGCCGGCTCCGGCAAATTCAAATTTGGAAGTGAATTTCCGAGATCAGCAATGCTAATTGCTTCCGCTCTGCGCGCACGACCGGCAATGGCCCAATAAACTCCTGGGAGACCAAATATTTGCGCCACCCTACTTCACAGTAAAAGTGGCATATGGCATCGCAGAAAAAAATGTATCAGCCATGCCACGAGTCCAACAACCGTCCGTGTGACATATGCGAAAACGATGCAAACGTTCGCACAGTGGAAGGACACCATGTGCTAGCTTCCACTGGAGACTAGCTGGCCGTGCATCAAGCCAGCCTGCAGTGATACGTCGCCAGGCCGATTTCGTTGGCACTGCTGGCCTTGCGGGACCAGGTCGCATTTCCCTGTAAGCTGCGTAGAAATCATGGACGCTGCACAAGGGAATGTCTTCACGTGAGCACGGAACACGCAAGCACCGTAACACAAGGACTAAAATAGGCAGGCAGTACCTCCGCCCAGGGACTCTCTAGGAACCACCTGTCGGCGTATCTTAGGAAATACTGCACTAACGTGCAACCCGGGTGTTCCAACGCATAGAGCGCCTCAAAGAGAATACGCGATTGAAGAGCCAAGCACTTTTCGGGCACAGCTGGTACTCCCAAGTCACCCAGATTACGGCTTCATTGTAGTTGACGCCGACAGATCCACTCAACGGATCCGCCTCACAGAAAGCGGAACGCGTGTCGTGTGATAGCAGCTTCCATTACCGCTGGTGGGGATGAAACAGTCGCTAAAAACCACAAGCAAGTATAATACCATGCTGCTAACAGTCGTGCCCGAAAAGTAATCGACAGCTCAACAAATTTCAGCTCCTGCAGTACAGCGCTACAGCTGCTGAATACTGAGGCCAGTTGACAGCTGAGACCCCTGCACTGTCAAAAACAACTCCTGGGATTTTAACCTGAGGTCTTACAATGATTGAAAAGGTGCACCGCAGGTTTGATGAACATCTAAAAAAGAGTGACACTTTTGGATCTGTTCAAGCTTGGCCCGGGAACAGTAATCTTCAAACGCTTTCAATACTTGCTCTAGGGAACTCTCGTGCTGAGTATGACAAAGACATCGTCAGCGGTGGACATCTATTAGGTAGCCTTAGGATAACTGGGACGGAACACAGTCTCAGGAGGGGGGGTTGGTTACAAGGGCATACAAGGCGGGGAAGAAAAGGCATCCGTGTGGGACACTACACGTAACGTCAAACAGAGACGGCATACCACCAGCTACGGAAACTACACCTTTTGCGCCGCCGTATAGCACCTCAACAAAGTACACAAAACCATCAGCGATACCCAATGATCCTGACGTCACTTGACTGACTACCTATAAATTGTAGGTCTGTGTTCTTATAATTTCCTTTTCTGTGTCCTTGCTTCGTATCGCTACCTTAAATGTGCGTGGGGTCTGCAAGCAGACCAAACGACTGGAAGCTGTCGACTCGGCGAAACTGGCCACGTCGATATGCCACTGAAATTTATGTTTCGTTTTTTTTTCGCTGTTTTTGTTTACTTTTTCAAATATCAGTGTACACGTGGAGGCAGCTAAATTTAATTCACGGGAATAATTCGCACTGTTTCACCAACATCGATAGGTTACGAGTTCACCTGGGACATTACGGCTGACTCAGTGGAGAGGGAATAATTCACAATTCTGCGCATGCCCTGTGGATGACTTGTGGCTTTTCTTGTCTGGAACTCCACTGCAAACGGTGGAGTTATGCAAGCCGGTTGCGGCTGCGTTCGCCATGATTCTTTTATCACATGCGTTCCATTTCTGTTTCATTTCAGCTTTACTATCATTGTTTCTACGAGTGCAATTCCGAAATTTGCTGCGTTAACGTCACTGTTGTGTCAGGATAAGAACTGTGTATAACGGTGAGTTACAGGAAGTTGGACAATGCAGATTTCGGGATGCAATGTCTCCCTGCATCTTCCAAAATAATTCTGGACTGAGAAACTTCAAAAGCTGGCAGGTTGCACGGCTGCATTTGCACAGTTTCGGAACGTGACTCAGCGACCATGTGGGGGCACACACTGGGTATATACACGAATGTGTCTGCGCTAACCCGCATTGTAGAGTGCGCAAAGGACAAAATGGTGTTGTCTGCCTAGGGTGCTGTCATCTTTCCGTATCATGGCTACGTTTGATCCAGACCAACTTGCTCGCATCAGTGCTCTTGCAGCTTTTATTTTCTTTCCATCGCAAAAACGTTGGTGCAGACGTTCCTAAATACATGCTCCACCTATTTATAAATTAGAAAGATTCAAAACACAGAAAGTACTTGAACGGGATAAAAAAAAACTGCATATTTCGCGCATGACCTTTCTCACTCATTATTTATTAACCCTGGAAGTCGCACACCTTTCGTGGGTTGGCGCGCGGCCGGTGTGCCATGTCGACCCCCCACCGGAGGTTCCGAAAGCTTCTTATGCAGAATTTAAGAGTTAGGAACTTTACGTGGTGAATGAACATAGGCAGGTGAGTCACTCACTTCTCAACACTTGGCCGATGTCTCATGGATGCTCACTGAAAAGGAAACCCTTGGATAGCGCCAACTTTGTCCCACCTATGCAGCCGAGAATCATTCGTGGAACACCCGGTATATCCAAGCTGAAAACCGCATTTCGGAAGTCTCGTTTTCTGTTCTTTTTTTCTCCCGATATGGACAAACAAAATACAACAATGTGGGTGAAACGCGGGCGATAGAATGTTGCATATATACATTATTTTTTTTGTAATGACCGCGCTTCAGAAAAACGAAATTGAAAAAAAAAAAACACAGAACAGACACTGGTCGCAATATCCCATGCTTCCGTTGAATACGATAATAGGTGATGTTGACAGAGACAATCTTCTCTTCCTCATGTTTATTCTTATAACCCGTCAATTAGACGAAACTTATTGTATGCGTCCTTTCGTTGAATTTTGTGCGTAATATTAACATGTTCATCCAGCCCATTGACATCGTGAAGATGCGTCTCAGTATTTTGTCACAGTGTGTCAGTTTTTAGGACATCAGCTACCCCCCACTGGTGTCTGGTGGTTTCTACATTCTGTGTGATATACATTCAGCCTATGTCGACTCTCATGCCGCTTGACTCAGAAGCTGTTTCAAAATCATCGTCTTAGAGTCTTAGTGTTTAAATATACTTCCACGACGACTTAGTAGTTCATAGTGTGGCACATTACACATTGAACACCCCTCATATCACTATAATTAACGTTGGCATTTCAGTTTTCGAAACTGAGGCGACGCTCTGGGTTCAAGTACGTTTGAGATGCCACAGGAAGCCAGCCCCTGAGGTTGGCCTTCCTATTCTTTGATGCAAATACTCATGTTTTGGGCGTTTTCTTCTTTTTCAAGAACATCACTTGCGAAAAATAATTTTCTTAAAAATATGATCACTCACCAGATTTAAAACACGCGCGTGATTATGCCAAATTACCGTCATAGGTAATTTATGTTATCAGTATATTATCTTTCCAACAGTTTGATTAACATATTTGGGGCAAAGGGAGCCTTTCTATCTCGATACAATGTTTCACGGAATCCCAGCAAACCAACAATGACCTGTGGACGTCCTCAGAACATTCAGCTCTGGACAATAGAAACGTCTTTCGGACATCCTTTATCATCTCTGGGACGTCTGAGGGACTACCTGTAAATTGCCAAAGTCACATCCCAGGATCTCTCAAAACGTCCTTATAACGTTGTCAACTACATTTCACGGACCTGAAACGTATCTTTTTCCCATACTGTGTTGGCTTTCATAGCATGCCCCAAATGCTGATAAAATGATAGAGACAGGCATACTGGTGGACAGACTTGTTAGTATAATTATGCCTTAGCAATGGAGGCTACACAAGACAACTGTCCTGTGCAGCCTTCAGTGTTCATCCATTGCTCAGATATAATTATCAGATTGTCCACAAGCTTGGCTCAGTTCATGTTTGTTCTACTTGACACTGTTTGCACATGAGTGCCTATCACAGGCAAGCAACAGAACATTACAAGAGTGTTTATTATATATTCCAATATCAAGATGCTTTTTCCGTGCCTATTATTTTGTGGCCCTCGACTCCTTTGAAGCGCGTTCTTTTCCGTCTCGCAGCCATCCTTTAATTGCAGTGTCTACTTCAAACTTGGTACACTGGTGAAGTTTCTTGTTTCGTTTAATGGCCTCCTGAAACATAAGAATAACTTCGTTTTCCCCATGCTATACGGGACATCCAAAACAATTGCCTTGCCTATGCAACTTTCCCTCAAAATAGTACATTCAGTGTCAGTGTCAAGGGTATAATAGGACTGTGTGAGTAGCAAAATTTTTTAGCTTGAGTCGAGTCTGAGTAGTACCAAATCACTGTTTTGAGTATACCAAATTAAGCATTTGATGAAAAGAATGTACCATCTAAGGACACCATTGCTGAATGGCTGTTGCACCTGTGGCGCCAACTATGACGACGCCCTCGTGCCATGCTCGCATACTTTACTACTACACAAACAAATATAAGAAAAATATAAGTTTTGCGCCACATTCCACATGCACTTACCTGAAGTGTTAATTGAGTTTCTCAGATAACTATGAAATTTGCCAAAACTATTTTTTTTCTGGACAGTAAGAAAGCACATCTGTTCTCATAGTTCTCACATAGTTCTCTGTGCCTAAATCAACGTTTTTACATCCTATTACAGGCCCCCAAAGCTAACTTTTTTCTTGCTTAAAGATCCGGAGTTCTATAGTATATCACTAACATCTGTGGAATCCTCTGTTTAACGTATAGAATGCTAACACTAACGCGTCCCCATTGACTGTGCTTTGCGTTTACTAATGTTTCCTACCTCCTTCCAGTTCCCTTAGAAGTCGGCCCAGGACGCAGGTTCCCCCAGGGCGTCAGTCCTGACGTTGCCCACCTACGTGAGGCCGACAACGGCAAGCCTTTTCACCATCACCACCACCACCACCATGCCTCCGTCATTCTTGTACTTGGTGCACTCAAAGCTTGCTAAGTGCTTTGTCTGGGCACATGAACATCCTGTATACAATGTAAATTATAAGCTATGCCCTAATGAAACCTGTCACAATCATTGTATTTTGTAATGTGTGTGTTATTGGCGTTGTGAAGAGATGTTATGATAAGTGATATATTACAGTAAGCACTATGCGGGTCACCACATAGGCCATTGTCTCTTCTCATGGCACGGTGCATTTAACTAATTTCTGTATGACCAATACATTGCACAACCATTTGCAACTTCGTAGCACGAAGATGCAGCTGCATAACAACAAAGTAAAACGGCGAAAAGTCCAGTTCAAGAAGACACCACCACACATCTTTCTTACCAAGAATAACCGCAGGGAAGTGGAGAAGGCAGAACTTTTTCTTGCCCTTCTGTTCCTTCCAGGTGTACTCAGCTGCTACAGTGTCTGTCATGATATGCTGCAGCGCTGAACTTGTTGCAGCGCCCACGTCACTGCCACCCAGTTCAGGTAGTTCTTGTACCTGCATGTGGATACATATGGCTGACATCAGTACTGTGGGTATGAGAGTGTTCAGAGCTTGGGATCCCCAAATCCTAGTATTTCAGCATAAGTTAATATCCCAACAAACAGTGGACTTTTTCCGTCAAGCGGCCCTTTCACCGTTTCACGAAAAATATAATTTGCAATACGAAACCGAGTCAACACTGTCGTTCACGGCACATTACAACGATGTTAGCTGCTAATTCATGTGAACATGCAAATCATACCAGAGAACATCCCTCGAGTAGCAAAAAGCTCCCATGACATCAGGAGGTATATCTCTCTGCAGAATCTCTCTTGTCGTTCTTTTTCTTTTTTTCTCTCGTGTTTCTTTTTTCAGGTATATCTGAATACATTTATACAGGGTTCTACCTTTTATCTGCAACAAATTTTCATGCAAAGGAAAGGAGTTGCCTCAGGACAGAAGCCGCCGATATTTCGAACAGGGACTGTTGTTCTTCTGGGCACCGTCCTCATCATTGGCATGGTATTTAAAGGGTTAGGTGTGACGTGTTTAAAGGTTCATGCGAATTGTGGGTCAACAGCCCGGAGGGAAGAAAGGGGAGTGCATTTAGGATGATCTTACTGTTGTCAGTGGATTACTCGACGAGGCCGCTAATACGAAACAGTATTTGTTCTAACTTTTCATCAACCATTTAGTTATTGACTTTAGGAAGTGCATTGCAATAGTGAGATTATGCAATCCGGCAATGTAGTTGCACTGGGCAGTTGATGCACATAATTTGGTGCAGGTCTTGTACTGAGAAAATCACCACTCCAAAAATTCTGCCCTGCCCCCCATTCCCTCCGCCCCTCCACCAAAAAAAGGAAAACTAATCCTATTGACGTCCATGGTTTCAATTCGAGCATATTACTGGCAAAGTATAAAGGCCCTTACCAGCTTTTCCTTCTTTCTCTCGTTCATGGTGGAGTTAAATAGCTCCAGCTCAGCTGAGCTTGAAAATGGAGCCCTAATAAGTGCTGAGTTTGAAACGGGAGCTTGTTAAAAGCGGAGACTGTGGCTGCTAAGTTCCTGCAGCAAGTCACCATGCTGCCGCTGTGTCAGGCGTAGTGTATACAGCAGTCGCAGAACTTGCTTCTGGAATTCTCAGAAAACAACAAATAATGATTGCCCTGTAAAGTGCAGGCAGCTTTTTTTTTACATGCAGCAGCGCATATAGCAATGGTTTTCAGCTGCTAAGAAAAAAATGTGGCCAACCACAGACTTTGCTCAACCACACAGCTTGCACCAATATTATAGACCAGAGAACACCAGACGTCTCAAAGGGTTGCAAGAATTTGTTAGGTTTCTAGCTTTTCAATTTGGAGTGCACAATTGCAAAATTATTTCACCAGAGCACATGATGAGTTGTGGTGAAACCAATCTTCATGGTAAAGTCTCCTGGCAAGTTCCAGGAATTGAGCAACATCCCAGTCACGGGGACAAATGTAGTGTGATTTCAGTGAGCTGCACTACCGAGAAAACTGTGATGGCTGTAAAAACACAGGGAAAGGATTGGGGGTGCTGGTCAATTTGGCATCACTATGAGACACACGTGCCCGCAGTGGTAAATGTTAATGCCCAGTTGGCAAATATGGTGTGGAAGATATTTCCCAAGTTAGGTACCTATATAGAGGCTGTGGTACTGTTGTGCAGTTAAAGGTGGCAGTCGTCAAAGAAGCCAGGCAAAGTCACACCTTGGGTTGCAAATCAGGCGTTAAAGGGGCAATAAATGCAAAAACAAGTTGACTTCAAATCACATTACATGCTATGTTAATTTAATTTCGTACTTGTTATCATAATTCAAAACTTTGTTGCTGTTACAAAGCTACAATCAAAATTGTACTGCTTTGATGCTAAGCAGAGAACGTCTTTACTCTGCCACGCAATGCAGATAGGCCCGGTGAAAGATATAATGCGCGTTGCAAAGCAGGCTCATGTCTTTGTCCGAAGTACGTGCAGATAAGTGCTGTCAATAGAATATTTGCGAGAACTGTTGTGGGCTCATTCAGTGAACGGGAATTGGAAAATGGAGCAATGCACATTATGCTGGAATATATGCAACACTGATATTCCACCCGTCCCAAACCCATCCGCAAGCGATGGGCATTCGCGTGGCTCTCCTGCTGTCTCACTGGATGCCGCCAATATATGCCATCCCCGGGATTCCATTCGTTGCCGCCAAAGACAGTTCTGTTTTCATTGAGTGTTTCCCCTAAGCAGTAGCATTGTGAACTAATTTTATTTACACTCTACGAATTGAAACACGGACTTTCATTTGAGAGTAAGTCGTTTTTGCAGTATGTGAATAATCTAGGGATGTCATAGAAGTGTTTTCAATCATAGCAATGTTTTACAATAACATATTGTTGCTAATTCCAGTACCCTCATTTTGTCATCCCTGCTACTTGTATTTTGGAAACTTTAATCACGACATTTGCAAAAAAAAAGTGCTTGCAAAAATTTCTACTTCGACAGTTCCCATAAATAACCCAATTAAAGATAGAGCCCACAATTACAAATGTGCTATTCCAGTACAAAGAAATGACACGACACTATTACGTAGAGTACCCTGCTGTGAAGGGGGTTGCCAAATCGACTGTGTCCGCTGACTTGCACCAACGGGGTGCTCTTCCTGGTACTGTTCTGCAAATGACATGAAATAACATTTTGGAATACTGGCAACGGGAACACTTCAACAGTGGAATGTCGTACAGTAGTACACACACACAAGCTATATTCAGTGCCCAGATTGGGAATCGACATGGCTGTGTACCACTATTGCCAAAAATTAATAAGTCATTGCTGATAGTGTCCAGAACACTCCTAGGCCAATACTCACCCGCAACCATTCAAATCTGCGAAGCTTGCACCATAGTGTACCTTTCCACAGAACGAATCATGTGCAACCATGCTTTTCTCGCAATTCTGCAAGAATCAACTGAAAGCATTGCGTGAGTGAGTAATTGCCTCTGACATAGGCTAACCACCTATCATAGTTAAGGCCTCGGGTTTCCAACGATTCCATCTTCAAATATTGTGGGAGCTTCTCGACAGAGCTGGGACGCTGCCCATACAGAGGCATCATGGCAGGATCCCGGGTATCTGGCATTCAGGAACAGAATGCGCCTGGTTGCATCACAGATCCTAGAAAGATGTATAATGTTACAGCGTGAACATCCTCTGTATGCATAAAAGGCAACAAACAAGCAAGAGAATGTACATAGGGACATTGGAAATACAATGGTTCTGGAAACACAGTTCCCTAATTGATTTTTTGACTTTGTGGCACAAAACTTAAATGAAATATTCATAGATTGAGAAGTTACCCGTCAAAAAGAACTCGTTACAGGTTAAGTTACCGCGTGTTAAGTGTAACTAAGTTAATAACAAAGTTCTTCAGCATGAAATCTAACGCGCAGTTACGGAGTTACTTAACAGAAAGAACGAGGTACTTCCAAGTTACTTAGGAAACAAAATGACATTACGCAGGTGCAGCGCACGAGCAGTTGAGTTAGACCTTGAGTTGCCTGCGGAGGACTGCAACACGCTTAGATCGTTTTCCTTTATGCCCAACAATAGACCTCTCCCTGTTTGTAAATAAATGACGTCATAGTGTTCGATAGCGCCAAAATTTGGTTGAATTGAACTACGCTCGAAGCTAGGTGAACAAGGTCGCGCCCGAAAGCCACAGTCTTGAGGGGATTACAACATGATCCCTTGAATGGACGAGACTCTCGGTCCTATTTTTCTTTCAATGGGAGACAGCCAACAAGTGCCCGTTCGTGGAACCCAGCCGTCATTCCGCTTTGTTTGGATTCAGTCTGTATACCAGTGTCATGATGACGTTTCTCTGGTAAAGGTCTATTCGAACACTTTGCATCTTACCCTCTGTGGGCGCACAATGGTTCAGATTTATTTCAATGGCAGCGGTTCTTACTTCCTGGATAAAATACTGTCACTCATTGGATATCACGTTTTATGGCAAAATATGCCATGAAGGAACCGGAGAGAAAGCAAGAAAATGTGTGGACGTGAGTGAAAAGCGAGTTAAAAGTAACTTGGAACTTAAGTTACTGTGGCAAAGTTACAAAAAAAAAAGGAACGAGTTCCTCTGAAAGTTACCACGGCGCAAAAGTACCGATACGTTACGATAAGTACGTTACAAGTTACCAAAAAACGGAACTTAGTTACAGTAACGAGTCACCTCGAACTCTAGAAATATTTGTGCAGAAATAAGTGCCAAAAAGTACGAGAACTGCTCACCGCTAACACGTTGATGGAATGGTACCCCTTATGGCAATAGTAGTGTGGCTTGTCGCAGAGAGAAGTAGACAGGCAGACAGAAAGGAGGCAACAGAATCAGACTGCACTCGGCCCGCTAAGAAATGGAGCCCGTGAGCGAGCGTCAACGTTTATTTTTGGCGCGTATCTTCGGGTGGCGCCGACCTGCGGCCGCTACAGTAGTTTCCATCCACGAAGCGTGGATCAGCAAGGCTCGGTTGTTGTATTGCCACTTGGCTACCATCAATTGCACCGGCGAAAATATACACTCAAATAATGAGGATGTTCCCTTCTGACACGACTTTTAGGGGATAATCATTCATTTTGTACCAGGGAGTTGCAGATCACGAATGCTGAAGCTGATCACTATTACGTGCACGTTATATTTGATGTTATAACCAGTTTGTGCTTTTGTATAGTGACTTTGTGTTACACATTGCGTTTAGGCAAAAATGTGAAACGGAGTTGACGTGTTATTCATCATGATTCTTGCATGCATTGTGAGAGGCATTCCTATGTTGTTGATGGAAAACAGGGATTGCTTACCCAGGCACCCACTCTAATAGAACTCGTAGAACCCGCGCTTTACTTCCAGCTTTTCATCTGTAGTCTAGGGGAACCGGAGATAGTCCCGCCCAAGGTTCATTGTGATGGCTATGCTCACTGCGTGGAGAGGCTCGGATATTGCATGCTTACTGCAAGCGAAGCTCTCTTCCCTCGCAATGTTGCCGAGGAATGCCCCAGTGGCGTAGAAGCGTAGCGCCATTAAAACTCTCTGCTCGACGCTGAGGGTTGTACGACGCCACTGCTGAGCTGAAATGTGCCGTTGTTTCAAAATGGAACTTTGGTTCCATTGGAACTATGGAACTGCATTGGTGCACAAATGCAGTTAGCAAGTGTAATGTTGTGCGATGTGTTGCCACAGAAGAAATAAAAGAGGGCGCACGTGTGCAAGGCACGAGCGACGAAGTGATCCGGAGTTCGATGCCGGGAGCGCACGGTCCCAAGTTCTCTGAGCTGTCCTACGGTTCCTTACTCTTCGTTGCCACCTCCTGGACCGTTGCAGATCGTTACACTGGCGACGAGCGTGAAACTAACGCAGCACAACCGTGAGTTCTCACAGCCGTTAAGTATTCTCGGCAGGACTAGCACGTCACCGCATTATGCCTACTTTCGGAAGGCTAGAAGAATTTGAAGATGGCACAGATTGGTCGGAATACCGCGAACGAGTCGAACAGTTCCTCTCGGCCAACGACGTTACCGCAGAGAAGCAAAAAGCTGTGTTTGTAAGCTGTTGCGGCGCAAAAACTTACTCTAATTTGCGACGCCTTCTGGCTCCCCAGAGACCATGGATAGAGATTTGACCAGTATCTTTAGCGCGCTAGACGCCTATTTCGCCCCCAAGTGCTCCGAAGTCCTCGCTCGCTACAAATTCAACTCCCGTGTACGCCGCGAAGGATAATCTGTGAGTGACTTCGTTGCGGCGTTAAGACGGCTGACGGAGGGTTGCGACTACGGAACCTTCCAAGAGACGATGCTTCGAGACTGTATCGTGTGTGGCGTTAACGATACCGGAATGCAGACCCGCCTTCTAGAGACCCCAGATCTGACCTATGATCTCGCAGTCAAGACGCTGTTGGCCATGGAGACAGCGCAGAAAGATTCACGGGAAATCAGAAAGACGGAAAACCTTTCTGCAGGGGCGTGCACAATCAACTCAGCGCAGCAACGCCCGCGGGAACCGCATTGCTACCGCTGCAACGGGAAGCATCCACCAGATGACTGCCCTTTCTCGGATGCCGCCTGCTTCCGCTGCAAGAAGAGGGGGCATCTCGCTCGGATGTGCCAAGAGGAAGATGCCGGACGTCACAGTGATTGGCAACGGGTGCGACGGAAAAACAGAGGTCCTAGGAAAGGGAAAGGCACCCGTTATCACCAGGGCGATGTCCACAATGTCGATGATAGCGACGAGTCGTCGGACACGGTTGTTTATGCCATGTGGTCGGCGTCAGCTCGCGGCACCGTCGATCCGTTCATTGTAAATGTCGAAATTGAGGGCAAGCCGATTGAGATGGAACTCGACACAGGGGCGAGTGTCAGCGTCATGGGGGAAGAGACCTTGAAAACTCACTATCCAGGTATTAAGGTCGGGGCTTCGTCAGTCCTGCTGCGCAGTTTCTCCGGGGAGCTAGCGCCGGTCGTCGGGAGAGCGACAGTTTGGGCGAAGTACCGGGAGAAGAGAAGCGCTATGCCCTTATTCGTCGTTAAAGGGAAGGGTCGCAGCTTACTTGGGCGAACCTGAATGAAGGAGTTGCTGGTGCCATTACCACAGTGGGAGGACGCCCGAACAGTTTCGGTCCAAGACGTCGTTGCCCGACATTCCGCGTTGTTTCAGGCCGAATTGGGCGAATTCCAGGGCGTAGAAGCAAAGATCCACTTGAAACCAGATGCCCAACCCAAGTTCTTCACGCCGAGACCCGTGCCGTTGGCACTTCAGGGAGGAGTAGCGCACGAACTTGAAAGGCTTCGAAGAGATGGTATCATATCTCCAGTGCGCACGGCTGAATGGGCAGCCCCAGTGGTTCCCGTTCTCAAACAAGATGGCCGGATCAGGGTTTGCGGGGATTTCAAAGTTACAATAAATAAATCCCGTTACACAGGCGGAAAAGTACCCTGTTCCTAGAATAGAGGAACTCCTCACCAAGCTCGCTGGAGGGAAACTGTTTACCAAGCTGGATTTGCGGGACGCATAGGTACAAATCAAAATGCATTCAGAATCGCGGAGAATCAACACACAGCTCGGACTGTTTGCGTATAACCGATTACCCTTTGGGATCACCACCGCGCCAGCCCTTTTCCAAAGGGAAATCGAGAATCTGCTTCGAGGAATGCGGCACGTCGTAGTCTACTTGGACGATATCTTGATAACCGGGACATCAGACCAAGACCATGTTGACAACCTTGAGCGTGTCCTTTCTCGACTTGAACAGGCGGGATTGCGGTTGAAGTTGGAGAAATGCATGTTTTTCGAGCTGCAAGCAGAATACCTCGGGCACATAATTGATGCCGAGGGAGTACATCCAAACCCGCGGAAGGTAGAAGCAGTCATGAAGGCGCCACGGCCGAAAGATGTCAAGCAACTGCAGAGCTATCTTGGGCTCATTAATTTCTATCGGAGATTCCTGCCGAACATGTCTCTGCTACACCCACTAAATCAACTCCTTGGTGCAGACGTGCCGTGGGAATGGACAAGCAAGCATGAAATTGTCTTCATCAAAAGCAAAGAACTACTGACGTCAGCTAAGGTCTGCGTACACTATAATCCGGACCTTCCGGTTATCCTTTGCTGTGACGCCTCGCCTCATGGCGTTGGCGCGGTACTGAGCCACCGATACAAATCTAGAGAAGAACGTCCGATTGCGTTTGCATCGAGAAGTTTGGCACCAGCAGAAGTAATTACAGCCATCTCGACAAGGAAGCCCTGGGTGTAGTTTTTGGCGTTACAAAGTTCCGCCAGTACATCTGGGGAAGAGCGGTCGAGATTGTCACTGACCATAAACCGCTGCTGGGTCTTCTCGGGCCAGAGAAGCCGGTACCTTTCCACGGGTCGCCGAGACTCCTGCGGTGGGCACTTCTGCTGTCATCGTATAAGTACGAGCTGGTTCACAGGGCCGGGACCCGAATCGCCCACGCGGACGGGCTGAGTCGCATTCCCTTGGAAACCAAGCCCCAGGAAATTGACCGCCCCGCGGAAATATTCATGCTGGAAAGGGCATATTCGGACATTCTGTCACCAACCGTTGTGCGGGAAGCGACAACGAGGGACACCATTCTTCACAGCGTGCGCGAAGCCGTAAGGCATGGGATCTCGCTTCCAATGGACGCATGTTTCATTTCATACAGAGCTCGTTACCCAGGATCTCAGCTTGCATGATGGATGCCTACTGTTTGGAGCAAGAGTGGCTATTCCCCAGGAGCTCCGCGCGGCGGTACTGCAAGTCCTACATGAAGGACGCCCCGGAATTGAAAAGGCGAAAGCTGTTGCGAGAAGTCATGCATGGTGGCCGGGGCTGGACAGCGACGTAGCCGAAACCGTCCGAGGTTGAAGCGTGTGCCAGCAACAGCAGAACATGCCTAGGCGCGTCGTGATGACTTCGTGGCCGTACCCAGAAAAGCCGTGGTCCAGACTCCACATCGACTTCGGAGGACGGTTCAAGGGACACTATTTCTTGGTGTTGGTCGATGCTTTTTCCAAGTGGGTTGAGGTCATACCAGTGACGTCACCATCGGCGACCACAACGATCGCGTGTTTACGCGACATCTTTGCGACGCATGGCCTGCCGGATACCTTGGTCTCAGACAACGGGCCTGCATTTGTGAGCAGTGAGTACAGGGCTCCCCTTAAGCGGAACAACATCAGACAGCTGCTCATTCTACCATATCACCCTGCATCAAATGACGCGGCGGAAAGGGTAGTGCAGACGGTAAAGGCCAAGCTGAAGAAAAGTACTACAGGGGATTTCAAGACCCAGGTTGCCAGGTTTTTGTTGCACTACCGCACCCAACCACATGCGGTTACTGGACGGACACCAGCCGAACTGCTCATGGGGAGGAAGCTAAAAACGGCGTTGGACTGTCTTCGCCCTGCCTTGGGGCAAAACGTGACCTATCACCAGCTGAAACAGAAGATATGGCACGATCAGCATGCTAGGAATAGCCCAGAGTTGTTGCCAGGGGATACAGTCTATGCTCGGAATTTCAAACCAGGACCAAACTGGGTTCCAGGTGAAGTTTCCCACAGGACAAGTTCGTCATCTGTGAACCTTCGGCTCTCCGATGGTAGCACCTGGCATAGACATTCCGACTTCGTAAGGGGACCACAAAACAACAGCACTTCGCAGAATCCTCCTGGAAGTCCTGTGCGTGCGGGGGCCATCCATGCCTGCGTCACCAAACGCGGACCTGATTCCCCCTCCTGCGGCACCTGCTGTGTCGAGTCCTGGGCGGGACAACGTCCGTCCATTCCCAGACGCAATTGCTAATGCTGGACCATCACAAGCGGCTATGGCGCCACCATCACCGCCCGTTCCGCGGCGGTCTACTCGTCCACGACGACCAGTTGACCGCTATCAGCCGTAGCGACTTGACTGTTCATTGTTGGGTAGTTTTCATTTTGTGTTTGAACCTGTCTATGTGTTTGGGTATGGGGGGAAGGGATGTAATGTTGTGCAGCGTGTTGCCACAGAAGAAATAAAAGAGGGCGCACGTGTGCAAGGCACGAGCGACGAAGTGATCCGGAGTTCGATGTCGGGAGCGCACGGTACCAAGTTCTCTGAGCTGTCCTACGGTTCCTCAGTCTTCGTTGCCACCTCCTGGACCGTTGCAGATCGTTACAGCAAGTGCACTCTACGAGTTACTATAGTTATACTTACGCCGCTCTAGATCCCACTTCACAGCTTCGCATACCTCTCTAGCTGCGTCCTTAGACAAGCGGAGGGTCGCAATGAAGTTGTCCTCTGACATCGTGGAAAAAGCATCGCTGTAAGTGCGATATGTACGTTCCGGGTCGCGATCGGCGATGCCCTCCCCGTCAAAAATGACGAACACATCCGCCAATTTGATCGCGAACCCCGAAGCGGTTTGGGCTCACAACGGCTACGGTCACGTGATGCAGGAGCCGCCGCCAGGGTAGCAGGGAACGGCTCTTTAGTGCTCCATCGCGAAGCCTGTCACGTGATCAGGCCGTTGCTATGGTGATCCCTATCAAAAAAAGAGTCTGGGGTCCTGGGGTATTATGATCCTGGGGTAACCCCAGGAGTCTGGGGTAACCCCAGGAGTCTGGGGTAACCCCAGAAGTCTGGGGTTACCCCAGACTCCTGGGGTATTTGGGGCCGTGTGGTACATTACATTATGCAGCTTAATTAAGCGTGTAATCTTGGTTCCAGGGCAGGTACAGGCCTAATTAAGCTGCATAATGTAATACAACATGTTACCAATGTGTGTACCTAATACGGGATGATCTTTTGTGTCTGCGTATATATAAGGTCTTATAAATTTAACCACCTGGCCACTTTTTCAAGCTTTTTATTTTATCGTTTAGCGTCTCGCGCACTTTCTTCATTTTTTTTGTGATCTCCTCTTCCTTCTCCCCTCTTGCTGTCAGACGCTTCCGATATGCCTCTACGAACAGGAATAGTATTTGAGGAATCAGTGGGATAAGTTTGTGTAACATATACCTTTCAAAGCGTCCAGTTTCTTCGGTGTTAGTCCAGGGTCGACTGGTCCCACACCTTGAGACTTCAATTTGTTGCATGGCCGGCCCGTCACAGTTCTGTTTCTAAGGGTCTCTGTTCCCCAAATCAGAACAAGGGCCTCCTTCAGGAACAGGGAGTCCTTTTCTTGGGCTGATATTCGCTTCCACTGTGCACTGCGAACAGTGACTCCTCCTCCTATGTCTGTCTGCAAAATACAAAATTCATTTGCATCAATTAATGTCAGTTAGCACTGCTTGTTTAATGTATGCCTCTATTGCGTGAGTAATGATCAGACACTCGTTTGCGTCACGACAATAACCGCAATGGCTCACTGTGACACCATGGTGTGGACCTCCAGTACATGACATCACGATAGGCTGCGGCAGCATTCCAATCTGACGCGTCTCAAGGTCGAACACCTCATGAGAAGAAAATTATGCTGAAAAGGTTCTGATGGCTGGCTGCAGGCTAGCATTAAAGGGTCTCTGACCAGAACCCACTCCTCCAGTTTGACCCTTGGCATGCTGTACGAGAATGAACCGGGATTTTTGAAGTTGAGTTTCAGAAAAGTACTACTCTTGGAAGCATGCAAATTGGTGGGGAAACTCCTTTTTATGTCTTCTATCGATTGCAATCGCAAAAACGGCTCCACAATCACTAGTCAGAGCTCCTTTAAGCACGAAAGGCTGTTCTGCTACAAATACAGTCATCCCTCGTTAATGTGTACACCTTCGTGCTTCCCATAAATTGTCCATAAAGTGAATCGTCCATAATATCGAGTCAGAAACCGCAAATGCCGGGAAATGCTGTCCATAATATCGAGTCGTCTGCATTCACAGGGTCCATATTAACGAGGCAAGATTGTACACGCTTAGATCTAAAATTTGAAGCCCACATCTTCCAAACTGCAGTACAGCCTTGTTAATTCGAACCTGAGGGGACCACAAACTTTTATTTGAATTATCAGGACTTTTGCTGAAATGTAAGCTTCTGGCTTTCTGTATCAGTAGCCCTCATACATAATGTTTAGACCTGAAGTTTTTGGGTTTTATTCTTTTTCAAATTCAGGAGTAAAAACTGGGCCAATAGTTCTATGTCAAGAGTTCATGCAAATTCGGGTGGAAAAGTTAATCATTAGACGGAACTTGGAGAGAAGCTGGGTAGAATGCAGGTGGAACTAAAGTTCGTTGTGTGTAACGTTCGTGCTGCACTGGTCACTGTCCGTGCAGTGCAAGCAGTCATGCATTTGCCATTCAAGCTCAACAAATGGTTGAACGAAGAGTTCAGTGTGTCAAAATTTTTTGTGTTACCAAGTGGTTTTCGCCTTCTTCGAATAGAAAGTGACTACTGGCAGGAGGCGTAGTTTGAATTGCACTAAATGTACGCGCTTCAATGTCAGCAACATTGGGAAATCACCGTTGCTTCGCAATGGCTGTGGCTACCATATAAGCGGGTATGGATTAACGAGGTTGCTATCATAATTTGGTGCAAAGCATTCACGGTAAAAATCACAAACACCACAGAGCTTACCACCAAGAAGCTGCTGAAATGAAGGAAGGATGACTTTTAATGTCCATACATCAATGGATTTCCCATAATTTGTGTGTAAGAAAGAACGTGAACAACGGCTTACCATCTCAACTTCACCCCCGTGCGTGTCTCCAGGAGCGGTGCTGTCTGTAGTGCAATAACACCTGGTTAGCAGATGCGCCCTCACAGTCCACAATTTACATCACGTACTACTGGCATAAAAGAGACAGAATACTGACCTTCACGTGGCACATCTAGCACCATGGCTCTGTTTTCCACTGTGCAGTGAGCTGTGAAAAAAACATAAGAAGCCACAAAAACATTGTAATCAAAGTATGTATGATCAAATCGAAGGAACAAAAATCTGTTTCAGGGAAGTGTCAGGATCTAGGGCTAGAGCAGGGTCTACCCCTCCTCCTGGGAAGGCCCTCCTGACTAGGACGGAATATGATCAAACATAGCATAAGGCAAAAACAGCCTGTTTGCAAACATATTGTCACCCACAATGTAGTTGCAGAGGGTCACAAATGTGCCACATGTCTAAACAAGTTCGGTGTGACCACGACACCCTGTGTATATATAGACCCTGAATTTTTAGGGCTTAGCCCTAGTTTTGCCCCAAACTCAGGTTTGCGTGTACAGGGATGCAATTAGTATGAGCCATAAAACTGCTGTTAAGCTAGGCAGTGTGGGCTTCGCCCTTATCATGTTTCTTATCGGGTGTCCTGAGGGACACGTTTGTGGGGTTGTCGGCACCACCTAAGGGTGCGGTAGCCAATTTTGTGACTATTTATGCGGGGACGGCTCATGTGACAGGGCCTTTTTGGTTTATCATTTGTTGCGGCCGGAGGTTGCTTGGGAATAAACTCTGGTATGTTTTGCTGAATCCTTCATTGGCCACCTTGCTTCCTGCTTCGTCTGAGCGGACGGGTTACGGCCCGAGAGTGGGAGCTACCGCCGAGTCGGGGGTAGTTTTCCACAGCACTTCAAGGCAATGACATACTATTCTTTCCGGGATCCCAACTCTAGTCGAAATATTGCCCAGCCATATCAGTTCTTATATGGTCCGCCCTGTTCTACCCTCACTGATATCCTCAAAGTGTTAATAAAAATAATATAAAAGAAAATTTATTGAGAAAAGCACACAAGGTTAAAACTGATTGTGCACCATATCTTTTCAGTTGCCCTCATTGCAAAACACTCCGTATAGAGTATCAAACAGGAGACTGCAAATTATGTGATGTGGCAAGAACATGAACACAAAAAACAACCTACCTTCGTGTACGAAGTGTTCCGAGGGTTGCACTTCACGAGCCAATGATGGTGGAGTCCGCAAAAGGACTTCGTGGTCTGCACCGAATAAAACTGAATTATAAAACAGTCCAAACAGAAACGTACAGTTGCCAACTGATAATTCGGACTTCTAGGAGCCACAAAATTAGTACTTGCGCGTCAGTAACATCATCAGTCATTTCGGCACAAAATAGAGAGTTTTAGCAGACCGTTGATAATGTGGCTTGCGTCGAACCGTGTCAACCGGACCCAACCAGTGGATAAGATTCTGAGTCACGTAGGACTGCGATTGGTTCCGAGAGGCATGATAACCTTATCAACGGTATACTAAAGCTCACTAATACTACAAACGAATCAACACTGGGGTGACGACAGTATGACGAAATTGGAAGCAGTGGGTGCTTGTGTTTTTAATCAAACATTCCACATAAGTGATTATTACACATTTACACGATGTGAAAGCCTAATTATTTCTATCCTAAACCAACGATGCAACACACTGCGGTGGCCATTGGCAAGGACCCGTCTCAGATATAAAGTTTCTCAGCTGATGTTATCGAAGAACGTTGGCCCCAACTGAGAATCAACAACAAGGCTTGGATTATTAAATGTTCAACGTGCTTCAGCTCATTACCTGCTATAGGCTCCTCCATGAGCCAATCAACATCTAGTGGAGTGGGGCAGGTGACACCACTTCTTTGGTTGCCTGTACCTGCTAGAGTAGGACTGATACCAATCCTAGTGCTTCTCTGGCTGCTGGAGACCATTGAAGCTACAGGAGCAGGTACCATACCAGTGCTTGTCTGGCTGACAGTAACAGCTGAAGGCACAGCATGAGAGCTGCCAGTAACTGCTGTAGCTACTGGAGCAGGCCTGACACTGCTGTTCTCCTGGCTGCCAGAAACAGTTGAAGCTGCTGCAGCAGTGCTGACGACACCCCTCCTTTCACTGCCGATAACTGCAGCTGCCTTGTGCACTGTTAGGAAGGTAAATTATTAGATTTGCCTCGCATCACCAATACTAAGCCAGGGTTTACATTGTGCAACAACAACAAAAAAGAGAAAAAAAGGAAAGAAAAGAAACAACCAGAGCACTCTCTTATCTGAATGCCAGCCGTTTTTTCGAAGACAAGTCTTCAGAAATCTCTTTCGGAGAGTTACAATGAATCGTAATGAGCACTTAGTTCCGAAACTTTGAATCCGTGTGGACACCATTTCTTGGTGCATGTAGAGGGTCGTTTCAGTTCAAACCTCTGGGTGTACGCTGCTCAACCATTGCTTATTGCCATGAAGAAATACACGGTGTCCCAGTAACCCTGCAACGATTCTTTTGTGAATGAGCTTGACAAAAGAAAAACGAGTGATATTTTTCTTCTACTTGAGTTGGAAACAGGTTCTACTTTTGGCATAGTACCTGTTTCTTACTCAAGTGAAAGAAGGATAGAACTCGTTTTTCTTTTATCGCTATCCTTAGAAAGAAAATCATTGCGGGGTTACTTTTGACACGCTGTATACAGGCTGTCAGCCTAACGTGGCAAAAATTTCTAACAAAAAATGCATCTGCCTCTTTCAGCAGACCGTGCACTTTCCATGGGCAGGATACACCAGAAAATTACGATAGCTAACAATATCTGCATACAATCTTGCATTCTAAAATACCATGTCAAAAGGGAACTAAACTTGCGATGGAAAATTTTTAAAATTTTGGCATTGGAGATGACAATTACATTTCTAATATACAAGTGCTGTCTTCAATAGCTCTGCAAACAAGATGTGATTTGTTACCTGTCATTGCTCCGATGTCATCAGTGCTCACTGAAGAGACGTGCTGCTCTATCCCTCTGCTGCAGCACTTGCAGTGGTATCTCTCAATGATTGTATCTACAAGAACAAAGTAGGTGGGTCATCTCAGCCCGAACATCCCAATTGGATGGCTCGACCATTGCAAACTTTTGCGAAAAATAAACCGTGTTGTCACTCAAAGGGATATATTATGGGAGTTGGGATTCACATAGACACTGTTATGACACCCCCTGCACGTCGCGTCGGGCTATTTTGCAGCCAGTAAGGGTCAGTTCCCACTTGTTGACGCCGATGCCAAGCTAGCTAAAAATTCAAAGTGTACGCAAATACTAACCTGCTTCCAGGACCTTTGCCACAAGTGCTTTTTGCAGATGGAGGTTTTCCTCTCTTGCTCGGCGTAGTTCTTTCTGACACCTGGCCAGCCTCACTTCCAACTCTTTCTTTTCTGAGGACAGTATGACGCAGTCGTCTTCAGAATCGGAGCTCAGCTCCCGAAGTAGCGCAGTCTCCATGTCTTTTTTTGATCTTTTTGATTTTTTCTTCTTAACAGTATTGTCCTTCTGCAGACACAAAGACACCAGCAGGTGAGCGAATTGTAACGAAGAGCTCTGATAATACGAATATTGCGTGATTTTTTTCGCCTTTGCTGGGATTAATTCGCGCCTGCCTTTCCAATCATGCATTCACAATGCTGACTACGGCCCTGAAACGTGAAACTACTAGTTTCCGAGAGAAGTGATAAGATGCTAGTTTCCGGGGGCTCGTGTCCTGGTCGTGACCACCGTAGGGCTTCACACGATCGCCATGCTGACCATTTCTGAACGCTAGACTGAGTTGCCATTTTCTAACCACGCGAATTCGCCATTGCTTTGGTAGAGTGCACCTACCTTGCTTTTCGACGGCTGTGATATGGCTTCAATGCGTGGCGCCTTTCCCAGCCGCTTCCTCTCACCGCCACATTTTGCGTCGGCTTCATCGTCTGACAAAAAGAAAGACGTTTCCGTGAACGAAAGTAGTGAAATACGTGATAAATGTCGTCTAACTCACCTGCAAGGTAGATGACTTGCGCGTCGTAATATCCCCCACGCGTTTTTCTGTCCCCTGCCCAATACACCTTAAACACAGAAAACTCCGCGTTGCCGTTGAGGTCTGTTATGTCCACATCACCCGGAAAGTTCTTAATGTCCGTTACAGGCACAACCACCCGTACGTCATCAAACAAATACCTGACATACGCAAACATAGCGGCTGTCAAAACAAAGATGCAAACAAATGCCTGAAAGCAAACAACGAAAGGCTCCAGTCGTCCACACCCTTTCTAGGAGTTGTAATGGCGCGGTGGCGCCACTGGAAAGCAGAAAAAATCGGTTGTAGGTTTTGAATAATTGAAAAATTATTGCTACAGTTAAGTTCACCATATGATTATAACGGTAACGACATCCCAGAAAATATCCCATAGTCAGCGTGTTTCTCGGTGAGCGATACTTGAGATCATCGTGGCCATACTATGCTTTTAGATGAGATTCGGCTACGTTGCTTTATTCAAACTGTAAAAAAAAAAACTGCCTCTCAAAGCTAAATTCACTATTGACACGGGTAAGGCATTATGGTGATCACCATCGGGACATGCAGATATTATCTGAGCAGGCCACCAGCTACAAAAGGGTAGCCAGCAGTGTCATCGTCATGAAAACAAAACAAAACAAAACAAAAGAAAAAGGTCGGTTAAGGCCAAGGCGCGAAGGGTTTTAGCAGGTTTTAGTTGGAAGAAGTTGTGATGCCGTGCTATTCCTTGAACGTGCCTTAAGAAAACAAGGTCAACAATGGAAGAGCTTCAAAGAGAAAACAGCGGCGGGGTCGCAAGCGCACAAGTCGGAGCCGCCGCGGTCGGGCCCTACGCTGTGCATCACTACAACGGCGGACATGATACTTCGTGCAGCATAGCATCTACGAATGTGACATCTGAAGCAAGACCTCCGCAGTCTTTGCGAGAGAACGAATCCTGTGGTGGCGTAACGTCTACGGCTTCACCTCCAGCTGCTAGAATTCGGCGCAAGCGGTATTTGGAACCCAACAGTCCATATGTGGTACCAAGACAAACACTGTACCACCAAAGGAAGAAAGGTTCGTGTATCTTCCGAGCAACAAAATTACGCGACTCTATAGTACTACCATAGTAAAACGTGTCAGGCAATGAAGTAATTATGCCCACCATTAAGTAACGCTTACGAAATAGCTGCTACTGCAGCTACTAACAGTGCTATCAATGCCACAGCGAACGAAAATGTGTATTTGTAGTATGACGTGCCTATCTTGTTTCTCTTGGCCCTAAGCCTCCCCCCCCCCATCACTGTCTCGTCACATAAGCAGTCTGTTGCTCCACTAGGTACCAAAAATCCTAAAATTGTCTCCTGCAGGTTGCCTGCAAGTCTCTGCAGAAACTCACAACGAGCAAGTTATGTCAAGTCCAGAATCATTATCACTGGCACCTGAAGAGGAAACACACAATTGCAATACCGTGCCAAATGCTACAGGTGACGAAGAATGTCCACCTGCGGGTCCAGAGTCAGATGTTGGTAACGTGCAGCCTGAATGCCACTTGGAACACAACGAAAGTGACGGAAGCCTACACGAGTGCAATTCGGACTCCAGTGAATCAAGTGACACAGAGGCTGATGATGCCGAGGCATGCAACATGGATGACAGGGACATAACCAACTTCCTGAAGGAATACTCAGAGGTGACTTTACCGAACCAGACTACGACGAAAGCGCAAGCTTTACTGCTGATATTGATGTATGCTGTGACAGCAGGCCTATCTTGGACACATGTGGATGGGCTGCTGAAGTTAATTAATGCCCTCCTTGGCAGTAAGGTGCTACCGAACAGCAATTACATGTTTCGGAAAATTTGGAAACATGCAAAAAAGGGCACAATAGAGCTTCACTATTTTTGTGAAGACTGTGATATGCATCTTGGACACTCAATACATCCTATCAGTACTGGGTCTGTGAAGTGTAATTCTTGCCGGACAAAATATGATACAACAAAACTTGTGGCAAGAGGAAAGTTTTTCATAATTTTTGACATCAAACGCCAGCTGCAGTCAGTATTGAAGCGGTTTTCACGATCCATTCTGGAAAACATACAACAAATTAGATCTCGGGCATCATCAAGGTTCCTCAGTGATATCACTGACGGAGCACTGTACAGAAACATGAGGCTGCAATCATGGTGGGAGGACACAGACGTCACTGTCACTTTTAGTACTGACGGGGCCAATGTCTTCAAATCGCGTCCAGCATCAGTGTGGCCCCTGCAGCTGATTATCAACGAGATGCCTTTGCCTGCCAGGTGGCACAACATCATAATAGGTGGACTATGGTTCTCAAGCCACCACCCCAACATGTTTATGTACCTGAAGGTGTTCATCGATAAGTTGAGAAAGCTTGGAACTGTCATGTGGGAAGACGCAAGTACGTCAAGACAAATATCATCGCACGTCCATGTCCTTGCATGCTCTGTTGATGCCCCAGCCAGGGCTATGGTCCTAAACAGGAAACAATACAATGGTTATGATGGGTGTCCCTGGTGCTACCACCCTGGAAAATACATTGACGGTGAGTTGCTACTTTGTCAGCTGATGATTGCCGTATTGCCCCACATACACGCAGCATGCTATCTTACAAATCTTTACTGTTACGGAAGTGCCTTTTCGAGTAACTTGTACTCAGTATTTAAGTTGCCTGTCAAAAATTTTTCTTTCAGTGGAGTAAGTGGGTATCTTACAAATATATTCAAAAGCAAGTAACTGTAATCTTGCTGAAATACCTTTTCGAGGAACTTCTACTCAGTATTTTAATTGCCCGTAAAAAATTATTCTTTCGGTGGAGTTCTGGGTCCGAGTGTATTCAATATTTCTATTTGACTCCACACCTCCTATTTCCGCAAAGTACATGGCCTGGATGAAGGGCTGGACGTGACTTTGCTGTTCCTTTTTCCAACACGTCAGTGATTGATCTCCATTATTGATTCCTTTTCTTGTGTAGGAAGCGTCCGATACCCATACCGTGAGCAGTTGAGGATGCGTACCCACAATGAAGTGGTCAGAGACATGAAGAAAGCAACGAACCAGGGAGAGGTTGTCAATGGCATTAAAGGTCTGAGTGCAGTAGTGCAGCTGGAAGGATTTGATGTGGTGCGTGGCATCTCACCTGACTACATGCACTGTGTTTTAGAGGGTGTGACAAAACAATTCACTGAATTCTGGCTAACCAAATGCACAAGCGAGGCATACATCGGTGGGAAGGTGAATACTGTGAACGAAAGACTGAGCCATATTCATCCACCAATAGCGTCTACACGTCTCCCAAGGTCTATCGACGAAAGGGCATCATGGAAGGCTACAGAGTGGAAATTTTGGCTGTTGTTTTATTGCCTTCCTTGTGTTGAAGGACTGCTTCCACAGCAGTTTCTGTATCACTTTGGCCTTCTCTCGGAGGCAATTTTTTTGTTGCTGAAGTCAACTATTTCACCCGAAGAATTATCCAGGGCAGAAAGACTTATCAAGCAGTTCGTGAAGCAAACAGAAGGACTTTACAATGAAGCTATGTCAACCTATAATGTCCACCAGCTCCTGCACCTTCCTGATACAGTACGGAACCTCGGCCCACTGTGGGCAACATCGATGTTTCCATTTGAGAGTAATAACAGGGTCATCCTGCGCCTTGTCACTGCTGCAAACTCTGTGCCCTTACAAATAGCAGAGCGGTGCGTGATGAAGCAAAAATTACATGACCTTGCTCAGTTTGTGCACCTTTCTGAAGGATTCAACATTTTTTCCCGCCCATCAAGGTGTTGCAGCAGTGTTCTTGGCTCCGAGCAAACCCCACTTGATATCTCGCAGACGATCCAACAACTAATTCAGCAGCGTCTTGGCCACTTACCAGAGCTTCAGCGTTATCTCAGGGCTGTAGTTAATGGCGTTACGGTGCATAGTGCTCAACACACAAGGCCAACAAAGACATGCTCACGTTTTATCAAGGCTAGGCAAGGCTCCTTTTGTGAAGTGCTTGTGATACTCAAAGTCAAACGGGAGGAGCAGATTCTGTTCGTTTGCAGAGAATCCATTGTGGATTCTGTGATAGCTGAAGCAAGCCACATTAGGAGGTGTGAATTGCCACCTGACGGACAAGATATCTGTGTTGTGGCAGATAGTGACATAGAATGCGCAGCCATTTTTATTGATGTGGGTACGTCGCAGTTTTTGAGCGTGCCACCAAACACCCTAGAAACTAATTAAGTGCAGTGAAGCCTTGTTAGTATGACCCTGATAATCTGACTTGCACACTTTATGACCGAATTCCTCGGGAACCATGTAGTACAAACCTCTGCAAATTCCTTCTGTTAATATGACAACTTCGCATTATGATCAGAATCTTCGGGAACGGCCATGGTCATAATAACAAAGGTTCACTGTATACTGAGTCAGAACATGACGAATATCAGTGCGTGCAACTTTTGCTTTAAAGATTGCTTCGTACTTTGAGAATATATGTTAGTTTGAGGTGGTGCAGACCTTGTTGCATTGTGTGCTTTCCCATGTGTTGCTTTTCTCACTGCATAGCTTCCTGTATTTTTGTTTTTGCATTGCTCATTTTGTGAATTAACCGAGAGTGTCATTAGAGTGCACCAGTATCACCACGCAGTTCATGCTGTGCAGTGGCGACCGCTACCTTTATATTTCCTTTATTCCTTTGGAACGTGTTTGTGCCTTTATGCTACTACCAGTCCGTCTCACCCAATTTTTTATACTTTGCAGGCTTTCTGTCATAGCATCAGAGGCTTTAATAAAGGAATTGCTATGATATTACAAACAATGAGATTTTGTTTCGTTACCGCTTTGTTCCGGATATCAAAGGAATATTGCTTTATGGCCTGCTTAGAAATTCATTATGTGAATGAGAGGCCAAGCATTGCATATACAGGCCTGTGCCTGCGCTTCAACCATTTTTCGAATATAATCCAAGTGTTAATTACATTACAGCATGTGGTAATTACAACTAAGTCACTTTTCTGGTAACTTATCCCATAATATTCACACCAGTATCAATGACATCATGAGATTGGACCAACCCCCAGGGACCCACTGAGCTCACCCCAGGATTTTCTGGGGTAACCCCAACACCTCTGGGGGTTACCCCAAGCACTTCTGGGGTTGCCCCAGACATTTCTGGGGTAACCCCAGGACTGGCTAGGGTAACCCCAGAAGTGGCTGGGGTAACCCCAGAAAGTCTGGGGTAGCCCCCAGAAGTGTCTGGGGTAACCCCAGAGGGTCTGGGGTAAACCCCAGAAAAACCTCAGAAACCCTAGGGTTTTCTGGGGTAACCCCAGAAAAACCTCAGAAACCCCAGGATATTCTGGGGTAACCTCAGACTTTTTTTTGATAGGGATGGGTGCAACAATAGCGAGCTCGCGCACCTACGACGTGGCTGGGAACGCGCCCCATGTCACTATCTCACTCTTCGTCGTCGTTGGATACCGCTTGGGAGCCCGAAGGCGACCACTTTCATTGTTGACTCTTGTCCGCCACACCAGCAAACTTGTGTAGCTGGCACAGGTGATGTGCAGCTGTCGCCAGACCTCAATTTGCGTTTGCGGCGATCGTCGAACTAACATTTCTGATTACTCGTAGTGGTGGTCCATTGGTGGGCCTCCTGCTTTGGTGACACTACACACTGCCATCGGGCGCGTCGTGCGTCGTGAATAATAGAGGACTATTAAATTTAAGAGCGTTTCACACGAATATTTAAAAAAGCGTAAGAAATTAAACAAGCGTTTGTAAAAACGCAAAACAAAGACGTCCAAAACAAAACAAAGAAAATGTAGTTCTCGCAACGCTGAAGCGCTGCCGATCGAGTACAGGTTCTTCCCCCCAGATATGTGCCGAAGCGTAACATTGGCCATCAGCAGTTTGTTGGGTCTCAAGCAGGCGTTAGTTCTGACAGAATCCTTCAGAAAGAGCCGAGTGCTAAAGGTACAGAAGCATGAGGTATTCACTTGGCAGGCGAGGACTCAAGCTGGACGGCATTAATTACCTCAGTATCGTGGGCTCGTATTGCGACAGAGTCAACGCTGTCATTTTCAAATTGACCAATATATGGCTTAGAACCCATTGTAAACATACACAGCGGCCCAGTGGTATGATGTGGCTGCCATCAGTTGGTAGTTGCAATGAATCATGGAATCACATCACTAATCAGTTTCGTTGAGTAGTATGTTGCCTCATCTAGCGCCGTTTTACTGTCCGTCAGGATTGTCGAGACACTGGGTGTGGACGAGGAGATGCATCTCAAAGCAGCTAGTACGGCAAATGATTCCATAAATGATATGGCGTAGGGCAATTTGATCCCTTTTGCAGCTTCGTCCTGTGGGATGTAAAGTACAGCTGTTGATACGCCTGTCTGTCCTGACGCCTGTGAACCGCAGGCTACGCCGTTTTGAGCTCCGCCTGTTCTGCGACGTATTTTGGTAGGGCTGCACACTAAAGTCATTTTGAACGTTCCCTCAGAACGCGTCAGAAGTGTTTGAAATACATCTGGATGATGCGGTGAGTGTAAATTGGAACTGTGCAACGCTGTATATCGTGGGATACAGGTTGCATCGCTGAATCGATAGACCTAGTTGGGCAGTAAATAAACGGAGGCGGCACTCGGGAATGATTTTAAACAGTCCGGAAGGAGTTTTGTGAAATTATCGATAGACTCATACGAAGAAGTGATACGAGAGTTGAATGTTAAATTAAGTGCGTTTAAAGATGGGTGGTGTTTTTGTGCCTTATGGCACAATGAGGGCTAAACCAAAACGGCGCCAAGACATTTGATCCGTTTTGCATGTGGTGGCTGCATGTACTGCGCTGACAAGGTACTAATAATGACTCATGTGCCATTCATTTGAAAAGATCGCTGACTGTTTTCGTGAGAAACTTTACATATACTAATGTCAGTATGAGAAAAGACAAAAGTGTTTTTTTTTTTCTTTTAAGTTCAAGGAAGACACGGAGAGGTATGCGGGATATACCCGGAGCAATAATTGAAACTATTACCTTCCATCATCCCTTCGGTACCTGCCGCATCACTGTCGCCCGCCGCACTGCGAAAGCTCAAAAGCTTTGTGAAAAATCTCTGGCGATCTCTGGCGAAAAATCTCACCGATTTTCTTCTGTCTAAAAGACTTCGAGAGATTTCCGGGGCGACGCGTTGATCCGAACCAACCTACCAATGGCTTATGGACATTACTCTCGGAGAAGGAAAAAAAGATAAGGATGCCCAGGCCCGCACATTATCGCCTAGCACATTATCGTTCGGATTAGATAGCCGTAAAAATGAGATTTAGGAATGAAACTGAAGAGGACAACCCATTTGTTGCGAGTAATAACCTGCAAAGGTCACCAATTAAAAGCGAGAATGGTAGGGTAAATCGCCAAAACAGAGCTGCATTGCCAACAGGGTCAGAACCTAGAAAGGGCGTAGTAGAAAGCTTAAAGGGGGGCAGTAAAATTATGGAGGCCAGATTCACTGAACTCAAAGCAGAATACTTAAATAACAAAGACGGTTAAGAACATGAGTTGTTTTCTATATACATTAAAAAAGTAGTAGTACAACAACCTTTGTTTTTAATGACAAACATTATGCCCAAGTTCAGGGCACAGCGATAGGTTCCCGTGTCTCTCCCAATTACGCAAACCTCTTCGTGGGGCTTTTTGAACAAAGAGCCTTAGACGCTTTTCCAGTGACACCATTAGTATTCCTGCGATACATTGATGATATTTTTGCCATCTGGACAGCTCACGAAAACTCTCGACTCTTATTTTTTGATCATTTTAACTCACGGCACAACTCCATCAAATTAACTTGCGACCACTCTCGAACTTCAATCAGCTTTCCAGACGTCACTGTTTCTCTCGAGTCGGGTAAACTCTTCACAGATCTCTATAAGAAGCCGACTGACAAACGGCAGTACCTTCATTAAAACAGCCATCACCCTAATATCCAAAAGCGAAACATTCCATTTGGACAACTCACACGTTTAAAACGCACATGTTCCAATACACAAGATTTTTTGAAGCATGCAAAGGACATGTGTAATGACTTCAAGGAGCGCTGATATCCCGACCAACTCATCGACAATGGCCTAGCCAGAGCCGCCTCCCTAGACAGGGAAAGGTTGCTTTCTCGTGAATCCAATAAGGCACCAAGTCATAATAACTTTACTTTCATTACACTTTACAACCGCGCACTCCATAATGTAGGATCTGTGCTCAAACGCTATTGAAACATACGCCACGCCGATGAATATCTCAAAGACACTTTCCCTAATGCTCCGGCTATTACGTTTCGGAGATCACGTAACATACGCGACTTACTCACTTGCTCCCGCAATTATCAACAGAGTCCCGGTTGCGCTCCTTGCAACCGTTGCCAAACTTGCTTATTTATTGCAACATGTACCTCAACCTGTAGCACTGTTAATGGTTTTGTTTTCTCTATTCGACAGTCTCTTCACTGTAGCTCATTCAATGTTTGCTATCTCATTACATGCAAACTGTGCAATAAACAATACATAGGCGAAACACGTAACACCATCCGTGAAAGATTTTATGGCCATAAATCAGCTATTGTTAATAATCGTAAATCGCCTGTATCGCTACATTTTAATCTTCCGGGACATGGCCTGCATACGCATATACTTATGACCGTTTTAGAATCCGGGTACGCTAATGACATCAAACGCAAAAATCGGGAATCCTTTTTCATTTCGAAATTTGCAACGTAACAGCCGCACGGCATCAACGTGTACGGCGGCCCATTACAGTCCTTTATACTATGAGTCTATTTACTGTATTATCACTTGTCTGCCATTTTTCACATCATACACGATTATACACAATCAGTAAGACACCAACTCTACGTTACTTTCCCAGAGTCTGGAAGCTCTTAGCCATCAAGGTGCTGTGTGTCCTCAATCATTCGCCCTTGAGCCCTAATTCCCCGTACGCATTCTAAAGCTCTTTGTGCCAACTGGCTGCTGTGCCTATTCATGTGATGTTCATTGGTTTCCTCCACGTACAACTCCTACTCGTCTGTATGTCTGTCCGACCTTGTCCAGCCACCTCCCATTGATTGCGTTTGTTTTGTTTTTCATTTTTGTTGATATTTGTATTGCGTTTGTATTTCTCTTCAGCCTTACCAATTTCTCTTGTACCATGTGACTTGGTTTTTTATATATGCTTCACCACTTGTAACAGGCCCTCAAACCTGAAGAAGTGCAGCCTACTGCACGAAAGTCTTGTTTTTATGTATATAGTAAACAGTTGATGCTCTTAACCGTCTTTGTTATTTTTGATGGTTAAAAGCATACTCAGACGTCATCACCCAATTTTAACACAGTCGAAGCGCCTTGGAGAAATGTTCCCAGAACAGCCTCGCATAGCATATCATCATGCAAGGAATCTTCAAGACCACTTAGTCAACGCAAAAGTCAATAAGCCAGCTCCTACCACCGAAGGGTGCCACTCGCAACGGACGAAGATGCCAAATTTGTACAGTAACGCATACTGCAGACAGGGTACAAAGCACAAACATCAACTTCCAAGTAAAAATCAAAGGTGCTTCTGACTGCAACTCATCCAAGATAATATGTCTATTGGAATGCAACGCATGCAAAGCGCAATACGTTGGCCAGACTAGAACATCATTCCGAATTCGTTTTAATAATCACAGATCCGATATTACAAAGAAACCAAATCTCCCTGTGTCGCGTCATTTCAATTATACGGGCCACTCATTCAAGGATATCCTCGTGTACATCTTACAATCTGGTTTCCCCTCAGACCGTAGCAGGCAACAGCGTGAATCATTCCTAATCCACAAATTCCAGTCCGCGATAAACGAAGACCCCGGCGTTTTGTCTACAGTCCGCAGCCTTAACTCATATACCAAGTCCCCCGACCCTGTTTCGTTCTTTCTGCTGTCTGTTTTGGTATCATTTCAGGCTTATCAGACCAACAGTTAGAACTCTCATGGAACACCTGCAAGTGCTCAATGTACGATTAGCAACAATGCTCCTGCAACATCACCAACGCCGCTCTACGTGGACTGTCCCCGATTCATTTTCTCCCTTTCCCTTGTACATTATTCCTTGTCACCTATTTACAAGTTAAGTCCTGTTGAAGGCAGCGCTGACTGCCGAAACGTCGACCCCTAACTGGAAATCTATTTCTAGTACCCGATTAATTATTAATGTAATAAAAGTGGCAACTGTTTTTAACCCTAATACGGCCTCCCAAATCTCTTCATTACTTGTAGTATATATATATATATATATATATAAGTATATGTATTGGCATCATGGTGGAAGACCAGCCATATATCTTTGTATCGCCAACTGTAGGATGGGACAAGCGTAAGCTTGCTATATCTTAGCTGGCTCCCTTTAGATAGTTATTGTGAACATCGCCACAAGCACGGTTTCCGAATCACGCGACTGCCACATATCATGCGTGCCAGTTATCCAAGTTTGCCGGTGTGGCGGAAGCTTAGGAATGAAGATATTCGCCTCTCCCACACCGTAGCGGCAGTCAATGACGACGACGTTTCACTTATGAAAACTGAAATAAATGTGATGTGATGTTGGTGGTGATTTTTAGAGAAAAAAAACCTTCCCGTGAACAGCACCGCAGGCAATGCTGCCTGGATGGCCGTGACAAACGTGACATTTTAATTACGCAAAGCGTCGCACCGTTTCTTTCGAAATCCCTTGTTAGTGCAGTCAAATAACTCGGGGTACGAGCGCAGTACCGACATGCACAGATGGAGTGAGGACGACAGAAAGGAGTGGTAGACAATGAGGTTAGTATACGTCCTTTGCAGACCTGGAAAGAAGCAGGGAAAACCTCGAACAATACAACCTGTGGCGGGATTCCAACCACACATTTCCCGGTTGTCAGCACGACCCGGTTACAACCAGCGAGGCACGCTGGCGAGAGGCCAGCGCGGCTGAGTCACCCGCCGCTCTGACACTGAAATTTTCCTGTACGCCGATTGGCTGTGAACAATTCGTCTGCTACTGGAACAGCTAGCTGCGTTTCCAATGGAACCTTTCACTAGTTTAACTTGCAGAATTCACAACGCAGCCATAAAAAAAAAAGTAATACACAAAACGACCGTCCTTGACTGCATTCCAAGCCTTTCTTTGCACCGTGTACTGCTGAATAGCCCATCATGTGACACATGAGACGCCTTCAATCCCCTCAATACTGCGCCGTTCGCCCTGGCTGGACCTATTTTCAGTGGAAGACGTCTCCGAAACAGTTCGACATCTCGGCCACACAGTTTTGCTACGCTGGCGAATGTTCGTTGTCTGTGTCCGTAGTCATGCCGTGCGCTGTGCCGGGCTGCGTGAACCGAAACACGAAATGGATGCGTGGTTTTCGTTTGCATAGCGTTCCGAAGAATGAGCCAGAAAGAAGCCGGTGGCTTGCTCTAATTCAGCGCAATAACGCTGAACAGGACAGCAGCATTCGAGTATGTAGTCTGCACTTTAGTCAGGACGACTACGAATCTCCGCCAAGCATCGTGAAATCTATCGGCGTCAATTCCCTGGTCTTCCTCAAGCGTGGTGTCACTCCGTCACGGAATCTGCCAGGCAGCAGCGAGTCGAGGAAAAGACAGAGATTGGATGCCGGTGATGTACCACTTGCTGCTGATGAAACTATCGGCGCGAGGACTGTGAGTTGGGTGCCCGTCTCGTTGCCTTTTCACTGCAGTGACGCATATATATATTACTCTAGATTGAGCCAGTTGTCGGCCAACCAGGGTTGGCAGATCACGGTCGGACAGTTTGCCGTACAGACGTGGTAAGTTTCTTGAAGGTATGCCGTTGATGAATGACGTTGTGAAGTACGAAAACAACTTGCAGGCGCATCCCACGGTACCCGTTACTGAACGCGAGGTCCCTTTGGCGACTTTGACTGACCCCACAGACACTGTAAGGCTGAAATCAGTGGAAGAATATTTCAGAAGTGTAACTTAAGCATGGTGATTTCCAGATATCTCAATCGCAAATCACTGGCAGGAGCGACAGCAACTGCAGTGCAGTGGTAAGCGGTATTTGTAATAATCAGAGACCTGTGGTAGTGACATTTATTTGCTATGTACAGAATGAAACAGGATATGACAACTACACAGATGAAGGCACAGATATTCCACACGTGAGTTGCCATTCATATAATGATCCTCAATTTGTCTTATGTGGAAGTGCTTATACTTCATGATTTTGGTTGAAAGCTGCCAGGGCTCATTTTCCTGCTAGCAGGCACCATGGGCAAAATACACAGTACTCTCTCACTACTTGTAACATAATGCACACTGTCTGTATAGTTTGCATGGCTAGTCAAGAAATAAGGAACGTGTACACATCAGGATCCTCAACCGTCACAGAAGAGCATTGGTACACAGGCACAAGGTCCTGTGAAGGTGACCAGAGGTGAACAGACATGCAGGCAAAAGGGACATTCAAAGGGTAGGCATTTAAACGAGGCTCCAGGTCCAATGTTTTTATCCCTCAGCTACATATTTATTGCTAATGCAACCGGCACTTAGAGTGGAAAAAAGAGTAAGCTGGTACATAGCTCTTATAATCGCACAAGCGAAGTAAGGGTTGACACACATATGTACAACTCCTCTTGGAGTTAATAATAACACGGGGTTGTGTCCCCAAGCAAGTCGAACAGTCCAACAGAAATTGGGGAATGTTTGTTGAACAGAATCCTCTGGCCAGGCCAGTTCTAAGGTGTCTGCTCAACAAGCATTCCTCAAGGACCACCGAGGTGCCTCTGATATTGTTTGCCGATGTAACCATGTGCTATTATTAACTCTGAGAGGAGTTGTACAAGCAGGAAAACGCTTGTCCTTTGGCTGCTAAAGAGGCCACATGGTTCTGTGCTATACGGGTTCACATTCCACCCAATCTTACCCTGTGTTTTGTGTCTGGCACTTTGCTCATGTACTTTTCATGATCTGTAAAATAGGGTGATCAGAATTAAGCTTTCATGGTTTTTAAAAAAGGAACAGTGAGCAGTACAAGAATGCTGTTTTCGTGTATAGGTTATGCGGCCGGGCGGACACAAGGTGAGATCATGATCGTCGCCGACAACCGATATATAACTAAAATTCATTAATTACTGAGATTAGTGCACGTGTTTATATTGGAAACTTTGGGATGTCCGTATCCGTAGGTGCATCCCATTTGTCGAATCATCGTAGTGAGCGAATAACCTACAAATATGAATATCACAAAGTTTCCAATATGAACACGCCTGCTAATTTCAGTAATTAAAAAGTTAATGATTTTTAGTTAATTACAGGACTAACAGCAACAATCATCATCTCACCTTGTGTCCGCGTGGCCACATAACCTATAGGCGAAAACGGCATTTCTTGTGCTGCTCACTGTTTATTTTTAAAAATCGTGAAGGCTTAGTTTTTTTTATTACTATACAGGGTGCGTAATTAAAAACTGACCAGAGTGATAGCCAGAAATCTGAGGTTATGTTTGCGGTACTATAAAAAAATATAGGTGCTGTTTCTGATGCGGCGCATGTTTTTAACTCAAGTGCCAGAAACATGACCTTTAGTTTCTACATACCACTCTCTTTGTCAAGTGCTCTTTGTAACGCACCCTGTTAACCTCTCCAAATTTGTATATGTACCTCTATATTAGTATACAATACTTCAGCATGTATATTATCAGCTTATAACTGTTCAGTAAGTAACTCTAGTATGTAACGTTCGGTGACTGTAACCAAAATGTGTAAGGAGATAGTCATATGTTTTTTAGGCAGCCAAGCCAGCCTTGATGCAAGGCCAATGAAATTTGTTGGCGTACAAGCTGACCTCATGTGCAACTCGTCTGCAAATGAGAAACGTGCCAGATCGCTCTCTCCAATCCGTTTGCGCTCCTCGACGCCACTCACTGGTGACACAGCACCTGCAATGGACGGTATTGCCAGTGAGGAGGACCTGTCAATGGCACAATGTCCAGATGATCCATCGTATACACCAACCATTCACAGCACGGTACTGTAAGTGCATGTGCCAGTAGGCCTCATTCAGTGGAGGTAGTTGACTAGACATCGGATGTTCAGTCACTTGAAGCTAGCGTTTTAGCTGCATGGGAAGGGCACGAAAAGGTCGGAAAAGGCAGATATAGGCACCTCTACCTCCTTTACAGTCAGTCAGTAAGTCAGATTCAGGTAAATTTTGTCTATAAATGTAAATGTAAATGTATCATGTAAATTTTATGTATGAGCACATTACTACTATTGGGCATGTCTGCAATATACTCCCGGTGTGGCAGCTACGTCCACTAGTCTGGTGGGAAGTCTGGCCACCACAAGTATGCATAGGAAAAAAATAAGCATATTGCCTGAACATCTGGTCTCTACCGATGAGCATTTCAGTATCGTACTGCTGTTCACTTCGCTCTTTTTTTGCCGCCAGGAGCACAATGCTTGACCCTTCTCCTCACGAAGACATTCACTTCGAAAGGAACACTCCTTCGGGTCATATATTCGTGCAAGGATGGCCACGAGAGAATATGGGAGAGCCAGCCCTATATTGGCAACAAGCCAGCTGGGAATGTTCTTTTGTCAGCAGCAATGCTCTTCAGCGGGTCAAACCCTATTCCGACACTCAGGATGCTGGACCTAATGAATATCAAGGTAAGTAGCGACGCACCCACACGCCTTTCACAGCCTTCAAATTTATTAGTTTTGTTATTTTGTAAGTCTTCTGTGAGCAGACCTATTTCAACTACCAAAGAGGCTACTTATTGCCACCTATTGAACAAGTAAGTCAGTTAGCAGAGCCAGAGTGAAGTTAATAACATCGACAACGTAGTAGGTTATACAGCCTGGGAGTCTGTGGAAGGCGTGGACTCTCAGCCAGCCCACAGGCAGTTGGGTTATAGTAACTCAGCAGAGCCCGTGACAGATCAGCTAAAAAAAAAACTCACGTATAATATTTCCCACATGTTGTTGGAATTGCTATGTGAATGAAAATTTGAAATCCATGTGTTCCACAGAGTTTTGACCCCTGCTGTACGTTGTACTGACAGTTAATTGTGAAAAACAGCCAGAGCACAATAGTAACATAGTAACACAGTGCACTTATTGCTGCTTGCGCAATGCTGTACTTTGCTTCAGGTGTGGACGAGTCATCAGGCAGAACTCCTAACAGAGATTCAGGGAAGGAGTGTTCGCTTGCTGGAGATGGACGCTGTGATTCACCGGGACACAGCTCCAAGTTCCTCACATATAATTTTTACCATGATGGTTTGGACAAGATTGTCCACACTGTTCAGATGCAAGTGAGTGACAGTAGTCAAAAAAGAGTGTCGTAATTTAGAGCACAATTTACTTGAATTTTTCTAATAGGAAAGCGAATAATTGGATATCTGTCTCTTACTGTGAAGCCAATGCCAAATTGCCATGGCCTATGACGTGTTGCCTCTAATTATTGCCATTCCAGGCAAACGAAGTTCTTTCGAACAGCCACATGGAACTAGAAGCGGTTCGCCGGGGACTTGAAGAACTGGCAGACCTCAACGTTAAATTAAAGTCCTTCACTACAGATCGACACCCTGGTGTCCGGAAGTACATGCGTACTACACATCCGAATGTTAGACACCAGTTTGACGTATGGCACGTGTCTAAAGGTATGTGCCCATTCCATGTTCTGCCTTGATTCTTAGCTGCATGTTGCTTGAGTAACAGGGTGTAAAATATAGTCTAAATTCATTATTGGGATATTTGTTACTGTGATATCCTTACTTCGTGACTCTTTTTCTTGTAAAGTGTATTTCCCCACAAGAACACCATGTAACTGTTTCTCGTTATTATGACACCTCTCCAATCGGATTATGACCGAAATTTTGCGGACGTTATTATGACCGCCAGCTCGTCGACAGTCAACAAACGTTTGAGGATGAATAGTGAAAAACACCAATGCTTACCCACTCTTGTGACTGCCAACTGTTGAACTTGCGACCCTTGTGATCCACAAAGTACAGGGGACCAGGGTGACACGTGTGAACGATGTCGACCAACGCACACACCCCTTGTGAAGTAAATTCATTAGTGGGTCATAGCTCTTGTGCAGAAAGCGATGCCGAGAAGGACCGAAAACTTGGACACAACAGAGAGATTGCAAATTGCATGTGAAACAAAACAGTCACTTCTTACGGACAAATCCTCTGCTTCTCAGAGGTGGGAACATGTAGTACACCTGGCCGGAAGAGGAAGTGGAGTTTTTTGTATGTTTCTCGTCAGCATGACCATTTGCTGTATGTCCAAGATTGGAGGGCAGGGACTTGGTCATATTAATGTGTCTAAAGTCTGCACTGCCACGGGAATGATACATCTTTGATATTTGCCGTTAGCCAGTACATAGTATAGCAGCAGAAATCCTTTTGTCTGTAACAGGTATCAGGAAAAAGATGGTGGCAGCCAGCAAGAGCAAAGACTGTGGCGGTTTAGAGCTGTGGGTAAAGCCAGTCACAACTCACCTGTATCACTGCGTGACACACAGTGAGGGCGACCCTGATCGACTTCTCTCCATGTGGCGGAGCTTTACGAATCATGTTTCAAATATCCATCATGGTCACGATGGACCATATTCACGCTGTCTCCATGGGCCTCTCACCGACGAAAAGCGACCCTGGCTTCTCCCGAGTAAGATATGACTTTTAACGACGAGAAAGTGCTCGCAAAGAGGTTGAAAACAGATAGTCACTGTGCTCATTTTACAGACTCTCGGCCAAAGGCAAAGCTGAATGCCATTACGCAAGCAAAGCATTTGCTGAAGGACATACAGCAGCTTTCACCAGACGTACAGACATCAGGCCTAGAGGCATTTCACAGCCTACTCATAAGATTCGCTCCGAAATCTGTGGGGTTCTGTGCTAGAGTGATGAGAAGCAGGTACAAATGCAATTCACGGTGCAGTGTGCACAAATTTAGGTTTTCATGAGCGCTTCACTAATAGAGCTTCAAACGAAGCTTCACAAATTGAGTTAAAATCAGTTGCTACATCAAAATACCACCTGTTTCTAGCACAAGTACCACAAAAGTAGCCTCTCATTTCCTGTGTTGGTGAAGCTCTCTTGAACGCTTTATTTGGATCACAGTGCATAACACAAAAAGGAACAACCTTAAACTGGCTTTTCCAGGGTGTATCTCGCCATTCTTCACTTTAACGAGAACTCAGACAGACAGCATGCACTGACCGAAGATGGGGAGTTCAGGTATCGAGTGAAAGCATCGAAAGTTCACAAAGGGGAACACGTTGCACTGCCCATCAAAGAGGAGCCAACATTTCGTAAGTATTGTGACGTGTGCGCTCCTTGGTGTTTGTCTATGCCTGCAGGGTTGTAGAGCAAGTGTGAACACTATTTTAGATTACTACAATCAACTTGTTGACAAGTGTGTGGAGCTATGCAACACATGGGCTACATTCCCCGAGGCATTCAAAGCATACTCTGGTGACGACCCTCCATTCTTAAGCCAAACAAACCCTGCCCCAGACAAGCGAGAACTCATTTACGCAAGACAACGTAGGTTGGGACCTTGCAGCTGCCTCCAGTGTACAGAGTAGCATGCATATGGTGAGCATCTGCAGCTGAAATTAAATTTGTACAATTGCTATAAACCTATTTTTTGTGAACAGTAAAGCTTTGTCAGTTATTAAGTTGCACATTTTGATTTGTCTTGTGTTCATGCCAGTGATGCTACAGGTTCACAGCAACATGGGACAGTGCATGACCATCACCACCATCTGTGGTGACCATATTTATTTTGCAGATCTAAAGCCCCTGTAGCTGCCAGATCGTGAAGGGAAGGCCTTTCGTATCGCCGTTACCACGCATGATGGAAGCACTCGTCTATCCTCCGGAGGAAGAGGCCCCCATGTCCAGGAAGTGAAATGACGATATGCTATGTGACGCAGTATCCTGAAAACAAAGAGAAATGGGAAGGCATAACTAATTTTTACTTTTGTAATATAAAAATTTACAGATATGTAAACACATGATACAAATGAGAATATACAAATACGTACAACCATGAGATAAAAATTGTGGAAATGTCACACATGCAAAATATATGTAAATATGTAATGTAATATATAATGTAATATATGTAAATATGTAATGTAATATATGTAAATATGTAATGTAATATATGTAAATATGTAATGTAATATATGTAAATATGTAAAAATATGTAAATAAAACGTGTATATATGCATATGTTTGCTAGACATATGTTGGTATGTACAGCCTGTGCAGGAAGTCTGTGGGATGTGGTGATTTTATGGGAATTTTCCCAGGCATCCATGGGGATTTATAGAAACACTAATAGAACAGAATCTTAAGCTGATTTATTCCAAGGACTCTCTTCAACAAACGTTCCCTAATGGCTGCTGGGGTGGCTAGGAGGAAATCAATGGTGCTCACAATGCATGTATTTCTTTTTTGCAACATGCAAATGATGACTGTACATTGTAAAGACTAAAATGTCATGTGCTGTTTAACTTGTGAGATGCAGCGGAATTTATAACGCCCGGTTGCGCTTTGGACACGGACAGGACTTTGGAGAAAAGCATACCAAGCACTCGAGTTTTTCCTCTTCTATTTGAGTTCTCTCAGCCACCACTAGCTCAACAAGGCCTTCAGTTCCATTAGCTTGTGAGCATTGTTGCTCCCCCACAAAAAACTAAAAGAAATATAAGTGTTTGGTAAACCTTTCCGCTGAGCAGTACAAATCAAACCAAAAATATTGTACGAAAACAGCAAACAAACAGACATGTGTGTCGTTGGTTCAACTGCTCTGTTTCACCAGTTTTCTCACTTATTCATAAATGAACAATAGTTATTCACTTACTCGTCCCGTTTTTTGCCCAGCAAAATTCCGTACCTCCGGTACTCTATGCCGACAACTTCCAGCATGGTGGCCGACAGACACAGCGATCCGAACTCTGGATGCGCGGTGATGCAGCATCCTGCCAATTTTCGCCGCACCTCGGCGATATCTCTGCAGCAGGTATCTTCTCGCGCCGTCGGCATGCGCGAGCAGCTCCCACAAGCGCACCTGCATAGTAGCAAACACAACTTCGTGTACCGTCCAGTTAGTCGAAATTACATCAAGCGGCTTACCAGTTGCCGCCATCACGTGGTGGAGACGGAGAAGGCTCGGACGGCTGACAGTCCCCAACACCGTGCAAACTCGCACCTTCGGGAAGAACTGGCGTCTCGTACAACGTTGTCTTATTGCCCGGCAACGCTGCAGTATACGTGCTTCCCAGGGCGTCAGTGTTCCAAAGAACTCGTGTTCGTTTAACTGGCCTGCCATGGTCGTCAACAGAACGCCGGTCCTGTCTCTGCCTCCGCAGCCGCGCGTCCCGATCCGGTGCCGATGACCGCTGTCAACTTACGTCACTTCGGAGTCGGACCATGAATGGATGGACGGGATCGACATTCTACGTCACGTCAGCCTCAGGGGTGACGTGGTGTCACATGGCCTCTGGGGGGCCACTCTCAAAGAAAAGGAAAGGGCTTCCTCCTCCCGTCAGAAAGAAGCGGCTCAAACATGAGGTTCACTTCAACCACGGGTGTAAAGATTGTGCAAACCCATTGTTGGACGTCCGGAGCTTCGACCAACACAAATCACGCGATTTTTTTGGGGGGAGGGGGCACTAGGGTGCTCCTTTAAACATCTCACTATATTGCATCACACGGAGACGCGCATTACCATTTCGACGCATCTTCCCAGTAACCTGGCAGAAAAGACGACATGCCATGAAAGAGTAGAAGACATCACGGTGACCTAACAGTTATTAAGATGAAATTGCGTAGTCGCGGGCAAGCTGGTGGACGAACTCCATAAATGCAAACCTTGGTGCTCCGTATGTGTCAATTCATCCTGCTTCCAGCCGTATTCTTTAACCGCTTCGTGACGTCGTTCTTTGTAGCCCTTCCGTTTTTCCCGTCCCTCCTTTTCCCCTGTTACCCACGTACACTGTACGTAGCTATCAGTCCAAGAGAAAAATAAACACGTTGCTGGTTTAAATTTCTGTGTTGTGCTGCCTATGTGTTTTTGCCCCGTTCAGATTGACCGTATCATTTTGTACTGTAAAACATCGTTTGTGTAATGCAAGGAACTTGACATGTATTCAAAAGGCTTGCCAAGAGCATTGACCTGTCCCTCTAATGTTTTGAGACGGTGTGCTCTTGACACGCAAAAGTGGAATACATAGGTTCGTTTAGTCACCTGAAATTTTTCTCAGCATTTCCCGCACATTTTAGATTGAGGGTTATAGCTGCGAACAAGATCTTCCATGTTTCGCGTTTCATCCATCGGTGCATCCGTCTTGTGTTTGCTCTTGCTTTAAAGAAGGCATATAGTTCGCGCGGTTGGGTATCTGCGGAATATACCCCACACTCGATTTTGTTCCTTCTGATTCTTTTCAAAGTCGCTTGTCCACCAAGCATCGGAATGCTTGGGGAGGCGACCAGACGTTTGAGTAGTGGATTGGATGGCTGCATTGACGATGGTATTGATCAGGCTGGGTACAAGGCTCATGCAGGTTACAAGGCTGTTTGCCTGCTCACCATCTAAACTTTACACGGAGTGAAGCGGAAAATTTTACTTACCTCTGCAAAAGATTCAAGTCTGCGTGCGATATCTTTCATCGAGGTATATGGGTAGCTAGCCTATTTGTTATGACATCGAGGTTGAGGACAACCGGAAAGTAGTCGCTATTATAGGGTCCTAGCCCACCTCCCAGTCTGTGCATTGAAAGAGTTAAAAAGAGACAAAAATGTATGTGTACCTACATTTATGAACTGTGTTTAGGAACCTGTTTAGGGAACTTAGGGAACCTGTGTTTAGGAGGCAAAGTAAGGCGCTAAGTAACAGGTTTCTACCATCTATCGGCGCCTGGCAGGTCTTGTACTGCCCCTCAATGGGTTATGTGTATTGTGTGTATTGAAATCACATAGACTTAAATTGACTATGAAATGATTTTTTCTCGTTTTCATCAGGAAGAAAACATATTTTTTAGTATAGAACCAAAATTTTACCTTCATCATTCGAGGAGCCTTCTCGGGAGCGAATTAAAACGGAGGGGCGAAGGGAGCACAGCTCGCACCGCGCCCTGGCGAGTTGCCACGCGGAGACGCTGCGAGCAACTTCACGCAACTACGGCCGGTTCCGCGACGCGTCATCGCGCCGGTCCCGCAAATGGCATGCGCCATAGTATTCCGCATATGCGTCCATCGCGAGTGGAAATCTCCATGACGCCAGCTTCCGCGCGATGGTCGCAGTTTATCGCAGTCGCATCCTGTGGTTTTCGCCGACATGCCGAGACGATGTTGGATGTTCGGTTGCCCTAATTCACGTCAATATTCGCTGGCTTCCAGTGACATATACTTCTCGGTGACGAAACTGGCATCTTTTGATGTCACGAACCAATCCGATCGCGAGAATGGATTGACGGCGCGGTGCCATCGACTGCTTGTGTTTGTAGCGAACAGTTCCATGATTGCGATTACGAAGGGGACGCTGAAGCTCTTCAACGTACTAGATACCGAGCTCAGGGTCATTTGAATGAAGGTGTAGTGCCATCACAATACCTGTCCACACCGGGGAAAGAAGACCCACCTAAACGGCGCAAAAGCGTGAGCGCTTTTCGTTATTGGGGTTAATGAAGATCTCCCAGTCCGTGTGGTCCTAATGCTATCACTGATTTCACGACTGCGTAAATTGGTTAATTGTCATCTGCGTGACTTGGAACATTGCGGCCGCTTGCGGCACACATGAGGGAGAGAGAGGGAGATATAAGTACTGTAGGCACTGTAAAGCAGATGAAGTACTGATTCCCTGCAGTAAAATTAAATAATGTGTTAATAAAGCAGAAAATGTAGTAAATGAAGTGGTGGTTTTCCCTCCCACCTCCACCACCACCGCCACCACCACCACCACCAATTTGTATGTGAAAATCACACACAAATAATTGGTCCCGGGGGTAAGACATGCAACCACGCATCGTGCAAACACATCTTACATAAGATGAGCAATACCGCAGAGAGTGACAGTAGTGACATACTGCGCTCAAGCGGAACCCACTTATACACAACCCTATGCCGGGGCCATGATGGGCCTTCTCGCACCCCGAAAGATTTGCGGTTAGAGGCTTCTATCATGCACACCAAAAGCATAATCATAAGTACTTTCGGGGTCATTATGCTGGTACCAAAACGGTTGTGTGGCGATCGCAAGATACCACAAAAGCGTCGTTCTTTATCATCGTCTGTGGTGAAACGACAGTTCACTAAATCACGGAACGGTGGCGCCTCGTCAGTTTTTCAAATATGTTTCTCTCACTAGAGGGGTTTCTTGCCCTACAGAGGTTATTGTCTGCAATTGAGCTCATTGTAGTGATATGACATGTGTAGGGAGCCAAAGTAAACTCTGTCTAATCAGAACATGAGTGACTAAACAAATGCACTGATTGATTGATTGATTCATTGGGGCTTTTTGCGAAAAAGTGACAAAAGCCGTACAGCGCCAAAAACAGTGGGCATATCGAGAAATCAATATGAGAGGAAAATTAAATTTAATGCTATGAATTTTGAGGTCACGCACACATTATCGACTGAACATTGCAAAATCCCTCTCCCTGTGCAGAAGTCCTTTAAAGGGTAGCACACGAGTTAAAAAAAGAAAAGAAAAGGACTCAAACCCCGACCCAGGCCCGGCGCACCTGGTGTTAACCCGATCCACATCGACTAATGCCAGGTTCGCGTTCGGTGGGCGAAATGAACCTTGCTATACCTTGTACTAGCCTGATCAAAACCTAGGTGTTCTGGGATCCAGGAAATTCCTGTTTTGTTCAGGCAGGATAATCGCAGATCCATCCCGGAACCTACTGGAAGAGGCCGACCTCGGATTTCTTTTGATCCGGCCTGATTAAAACCAGATCCGTGCTGATCAAGTTTGATCCGCAGCTGTCATACGGGAAAGTAAAAGTAAAATAATGACATTAGGAACAAAACATTGTCAATCCTGTAAAATGAAATACTAAGAAGTACAAATTTTACAACCTACCAGTGAAGCCAATGTCCTGGTTGAAGATAAAAACAGTCCCGAACTGAACGAGTGGCTCATCACCCAACAAGAGAGGTTGGTGAGGGGGTATGAAGTGCTTCTAAAACCTGCTAAAATAACACTGGCATTGACTTTCAAACAGAGGACATGAGACGAGGACATGGACAACACAGGGCTGCTCACCACAGTGTGTGCACTTAAGAGGCTCCCATCCTCGGAGTAAAAGCCTGGGAGTCACATAAGTCTGCCCTATGTTCAGTCTGCATCGCAGGGTCTCCTGCATTCCGTTTTTTAAGAGGATACCCGTGCCATACAATGTTCATTTCGACAAGGTGGAGCTTATTATTTTCCTGTGTATTGCAAAACTCCTGCCGCTCGGAGTTTATACAGTTTCGCAGGGCCCGGATCAGGTCCTTGGCAGGAATATCAAACGGTGTGATGTCGCCGCTCAGCCTTCCAGCAATCTTGGGTCCTTGGTCTAACCCTATGCAGCACCGTCAATGTCTTCACTCATTCTATGTGTTCCTGACGTCTTCTAACCTGCTTGAACTCCTGTGACCTCAGAGCTGTTGCGAAGAAGGTGGAGATGTGTTCTTCACAGTGTTCACAGTGCACAGAGATGTGTTCTTCCATCTCCGGTAGCCGACCGGATGAACGTCTATCACATCGTTTACGACGCACCCACGTGTGCGGGTGGGTGTGCGAGTGTGTATGCTTTATCTTTTTCATCGTCATCCCATTCACGTACTAACCCACAGGCACTCAGGTGTGGTACCGCAATTGTTGCGGTGAATCACCTCTACCCATAATCATTCATGTAGTTGTTGTTGTTCTTGTGATGTCGTTGTCCATTGCTTTGGTTGCAGCGCTGTCAGCACACTTGTTTCTCGGTATCCCGTCGTGGCTGGTTACCCAGCAGAATATCAACCTGTAGTTTTGTTGGTGATTTGTGATGTAAGATACCGCGCCCTGTGAGCAAGGAAGTTTTTTTTTTGTGTGGTCTGCATATTGCCTGCATAGCCCCAAAAGAATCTATGTAGATGACTGATGAGACGATGTTGTGCTGTAAAATGTAATTCAGTGTGACAATAATTCAGTAAACCTCAGCACTAAAAATGGATATGTACCAGTTCAAACGGATTGCCCTGGTGCATCTCAAAGTCACCATGGCACTCCATACACCTGTGTTGGTTTTGGATGTATCTGTATAGAAACATGTGTGCTCTCCCAAACTTTATCTCAGATGTTCGAACTCCTGTTGCAATACGGCCGGTTGGTATCACATTTCTCATACCTTGCTAAGGAATTGTTAGACCTTGGGGGTGGTGTCCATGGAGGTAACAGTCTAGTGGATTCTGATACCTGACAGTTAAAATCACAAAAATGGTACTGTTGAACCTGTTGTGAGTCACGCATAGAAAGAGGAGGAACAACTGAAGGCTTGTTCAAGAAGAGCTATTGAAAACGTGTGCCCCCAACACTCGAACGAGCAGCGTGTAGTGGGTAACTTCTCACCCTGAAGGAAAGGTTAGGTTGGAAAGCATCAAGCACCAGCCGTAGTCCGTGATAATGTACGGGATTTATGCGTTTTATGACAGAACGACGCGCTGACGCATAAACTATGTAGTCCACGTAATCCATTCTAGACCGAACCACAGCGTTTCACACCCGGTGTAAAGTCTTGATCAGCTTCCCAAGACCAGTGAGATAAAACTTTGCACATATTTAATGATTTGGTGCATTTTACCTTCATGTTGTTGATGTGAGATTGGAACGTGAGCTTCTTGTCAAAAGTAAGCCCCAAAAGTTTGTGTTCCGATTGCACCATTAGTGGTTGGCCATTTGTATTCAGAGATTGCTCCGGAAACAGCCCTCGTACCCGTGAAAAAGGCACACAAACCGTTTCATCTGGTGAAAACTTAAAGCCATTATCCACCGATCACCTAGTCAGTCGATTGATTGCAAGCTGCAGCTGTCTCTCACAGATGGCAAGATTGGACGATGAACAGGATATTTCCATGTCATCTACATAGACTGACGGTGGTAGCGATTATGTCACGGAATTCGTCTTAAGAATGAACAGCGTAACACTCAGTACAGGTCCCTGAGGAACACCATTTCCTGTATGAAAGGATGCGAGAAGGTAGTTCCCAGTCACACTCTAAACATTCTTCCGCGAAGGAAATCTGAAAAGCGGACCACGTGTTCCGCAAGAGTGAAGGACTCGTTAGATGCCGTACCGCCATGCCGAGTCATTCTGAAGGTCAAAGAATACAGACACGCGGTGCTGTCTTCGTACGAAGGCTTCATGGATTGTGGTTTCTAAGCGGATAAGATGATCAGAATGAACTTCCCGCATCCATTTAAGTTCTAGCTCGACTTCCAGTTGTCAACCCGGTCTAAAATGACTTCTGGTTGTCCATTTTTCATCTGTACTTGACTTTCCGGTAAAACTCGACTTCCGGTTATCCACTTCCCGTCTGTGCTTCACTCCCGGTTGTCCACTTTCCGTCTATACTTGGCTTGCTGTTTTCCAATACGTTTGTCCAGCTCTGGCCTGCACTTCACTTCTGCTTCCAGACTTTGAATTACGACATGTAAGGCCGTTTAATTAATATACCATTGGCCTCTATTGCTCTGTAATTATCGAGGGTAATCGGAGGGTACTTGCGGTAACCTTGAATTTCATTTAGTTTTCTTTAATTGCTTCATTCATTTACTTGCTTTAATCGCACTCATTTTCCCTTCAATTGACGTCAATTACCTGCAAATACATTTAGCTACCTCCGATAACATGTGGTTGCCTTCTATTCACTTTAATTTGATTTAATGTTTCTCCCTCTTACATTCATTTCCTATACTCAACTAACTGTCTTCCTTTAATTACCTTTAATTGCTCTTACCGCTTACTCCTCATTACCTCCGACTACTTCAATTTCAAATCAATTACCTCATTTACATTTACCCTCTTATTGCCCTTTACTGTCCTGTTATACAGGTTCCTAGATGAGGCTTCACCATCTCATACACGAGGACACACACAAACACATACATGTATACATACAGCTTTTCCATTTTTAACACTCCTAATGCTAACGCATTAAAGATTGGACACGTTCGGGTAAAAAAGTCATCACCTCACTGTTCCAACTCGTGCACTTTTTGATATGTGTTATTTTGACGTCGCACGTGAAGGAATTGTGATGTACTGCATAGCGTTGAAATATGGAACTGTGGTGTCACCAAAGACGATGAGGAGCTTTGCAAAAAATTCACTTTAACAAAAAGGGAAATACTCCTCCGCAATGCTGCGACGTTCTTCTGGTTTCTTCTACGGTGTTGCGTCGAACGTTTCACCCGTTATAATGACTGTATCCCTCAGTTTTTGAAACTGTCATTTCCTGTAGAGATTTACGCCATGGTATGTTATTTCTGACATCACCGTTGTGTTGCTGTTGTACTCACAAATGTCACATTCTGATCTCCCCATTTGCAGAGTGAACACCCGGGAGTGAAGCACAGACGGGAAGTGGATAACCGGAAGTCGAATTTTACCGCAAGTGGATACTGAAAGTCATGTACAGATGGGAAATGGACAACCAGAAGTCATTTTAGACAGGGCTGACAACTGGAAGTCGAGCTAGAACTGAAGTGAATACAGGAAGTCAATTCCGATCATCTTGTTCGCTTAGAAACCACAATCCATGAAGCCTTCGTACGAAGACAGCACAGAGGTCCGTAGTCTTCGACCTTCAGAATGACTCGGCATGGCGGTACGGCATCTTACGAGACCTTCACTCTTGCGGAATACGTGGTCCGTTTTTCAAATTTCCTTCCGATTTCTGATTTCCTTCGGGGAAGAATGTTTAGAGTGCGACTGGGAACTACCTTCTCGCGTCCTTTCATACAGGAAATGGTGTTCCTCAGGGACCTGTACTGAGTGTTACCCTGTTCATTCTTAAGATCAATTCTGTGACACAATCACTACCACCGTTGGTCACATATTCAGTCTATGTGGATGATGTGCAAATATCCTGTTCATCGTCCAATCTTGCCATGTGCGAGAGACAGCTGCAGCTTGCAATCAATAGACTGACTAGGTGATCGGTTGAGAATGGTTTTAAGTTTTCACCAGATAAAACGGTTTGTGTGCATTTTTCACGGTTAAGAGGGCTGTTTCCGGAGCAATCTCTGAGTACAAATGGTCAACCTCTTACTGTGCAATCGGAACACAAACTTTTGGGCCTTACTTTTGACAACAAGCTCACGTTCCAATCTCACATCAACAACATGAAAGTGAAATGCACCAAATCATTAAATCTGTTAAAAGTTTTATCTCACAGGTTGGGGAGCAGATCAAGAGACTTTACACCGAGCGTGTACCGCTGTGGTTCGGTCTAGACTGGATTACGTGTGTATAGTTTATGCGTCAGCACGTCGTTCTGTCTTAAAACGCATAAACCCCGTACATCATCACGGACTACGGCTGGTGCTTGGTGTTTTTCGCACCTCGCCAGAGGAAAGCTTTTCAGCAACAGCTATTCTTGAACAAGCCTTCGGTTGTTCCTCCTCTTGCTATGCGTATCTCACAACACGTTCAATAGTACCATTTTTGTGATTTCAACAGTCAGGTATCAGAATCTACTAGACTTTTACCTCCATGGACACCCCCCCCCCCCCCCCCCCCCCCAAGGTTTAACAGATCCTTAGCAAGATACGAGAAAAATGATATCAACACGGCCGTATTGCAACAGGAGTTGGAACATCTGAGGTAAAGTATGGGAGAGCACACAGGTTTCTATACAGATGGATCCAAAACCAACACAGTTGTATCGAGTGCCATGGTGACTTTGAGATGCACCAGGGCAATCCGTTTGAACTGGTACATGTCCATTTTTTGTGCTGAATTACATTTTGCAGCACAACATCGTCTCATCAGTCATCTACACAGACTCTTTTGGGGCTATGCAGGGAATATGCAGGCCACATAAAACAAAAAACTCCCTTGCCCACAGGGCACGGTATCTTGCATCACAAATCACCAACAAAAATGCCGGTTCATATTCTGCTGGGTAGCCAGCCATGACGGGATACCGGGAAACAAGTGTGCTGACAGCCCAGCAGCCAAAGCAATGGACAACGACATCACACCGTTTGATATTCCTGCCCAGGACCTGATTCGGCTCCTGCGAAACTGTATAGACTCCGACCGACAGGAGTTTTGCAGTACACAGGAAAATAATAAGCTCCACCTTGTCGAAAGGAACATTGAATGGCACGGGTATCCTCTTAAAATAGGGAATGCAGGAGACCCTGCGATGCAGACTGAAAATAGGGCAGACTTATGTGACTCCCAGGCTTTTACTCCGAGGATGGGAGCCTCTTAAGAGCACACACTGTGGTGAGCAGCCCCCTGTTGTCCATGTCCTCATCTGAAGTCTTCTTTTTGAAAGTCAGCGTAAGTGTTATTTTAGCAGGTTTTAGAAGCACTTCATACCCCCTCACCAAGCCCTCTTGCTGGGTGATGAGCCACTCGTTCAGTTCGAGAATGTCCTCCATGACATTGGCTTCACTGGTAAGTTGTAAAATTTGTACTTTTTAGTATTTCATTTTACGGGACTCCCAATGTTTTGTTCATAATGTCATTATTTTATGTTTACTTTCCCGTATGACAGCTGCGGATCAAACTTGATCAGCCTGGATCTGGTTTTAATCAAGCCTGATCAAGATAAATCCGAGGTCGGCCTCTTCCAGTCGGTTCCGTGATGGATCAGCCATTACCCTGCCTGAACAAAACAGGAATTTCCTGGATCCCGGAACACCTAGGTTTTGATCAGGCTAGTGCAAGCTATAGTAATGTTCAGTTCGCCAACCGAACGCGAACCTGGCAGTAGTCGATATGGATCGGGTTAACACCAGGCCGCCGGGCCCGATTCAGGGTTTGAGCCTTTTTCTGTTCTGTTTTTCTTTTTTTTTTTTGTTGAAGTTTTGTGGTACCCTTTAAAGGACTTCTGCAGAGGGAGAGGAATTTTGTAATCTTGAGTCGATGATGTTTGCGTGACCTCAAAAATCATAGCATTAAATTTAATTTTACTCTGATATTGACTTCTGCACATGCCCACTGTTTTTGGCGCTCTATGGCTTTTGTCACTTTTTCGCCAAAAACCCCAATCAATCAATCAATCAATCAATCAATCCATCCATCCGTCCGTGCTTTTGTTTAGTTACTCATGTTCTGATTAGACAGAGTTTACGTTGGCTCCCTACACATGTTACATCACTACAATGAGCTCAATTGCAGACAATAACCTTTGTAGGGCAAGGAGTCCCTCTAGTGAGAGAAACATATCGTGCAAATCGAGATCGAGAAATATATTCGAAAAACTGACGAGGCGCCACCGTTCCGTGATTTAGAGAACTGTCGTTTTACCATAGACGATGATAAAGAACGACGCTTTTGTGGTAACTTGCGATCGCCACACAACCGCTTTGGTACCAGCATAATGACCCCGAAAGTACTTATCATTATGCTTTTGGTGTGCATGATAGGAGCCTCTAACTGCAAATCTTTCGGGGTGCGAGAAGGCCCATCATGGCCCCGGCATAGGGTTGTGTATAAGTGGGTTCCGCTTGAGCGCAGTATGTCTCTACTGTCACTCTCTGCGGTATTGCTCATCTTATGTAAGATGTGTTTGCACGATGCGTGGTCGCATGTCTTACCCCCGGGACCAATTATTTGTCTGTGATTTTCACATACAAATTGGTGGTGGTGGTGGTGGCGGTGGTGGTGGAGGTGGGAGGGAAAACCACCACTTCGGTTACTACGTTTTCTGCTTTATTAACATATTATAATTTTTATTGCAAGGAATCTTCAGCAGTGTATCGTTATATTAGTCATGTACTTTGATGTTATGAAGGTTCTTAAATGTACCTGCGGTATCACTTTAGAAAGATGCACCTGATGTCAACCTGACGGTGCACTCTGCTGGGAGTAAGCTTTTTTAAATATTATTTTAAGATGTCATTTGAAAATGGTCGATATCAGCCGTCGGTAGCACAAACAGACCATGCGAGATTTTTCCAGCGAACTGCGAGAGCTGCTGTACCCTGACAGGAGCACCTCATGTATAGGTTGTCCAAAAAACGTGTTACTGAATAATAATAATAATAATAAGTATTAATATTATTAGTATTTTATTCTCTTCATTCAAATGATTACAATGTAAGGACTTGCCTAAGCCAACAAGAGCTTGTGAGCAGTCCTGCCTGACAGTGGAAACCGCGCTTAAAAGCTGTACGTAAAAACACGAAATACAGCATCAACGAACAAGTTTCAATGAAAACAGAAAAAGTTACAATAAAATAACATGGTAAGCGCATTCAACTACAGAATAAAAACTAAGTAATGTTGTTAGGTAGACAATTGATGATAAATGCAAAGCATCTGCTGGCAGGCAGTTCAAAACGGAGGGAACATAGTGACAGCGTTGCCATTTTCCATAAGAAGTGAACATTCTAGGGACAGTGTATATTTCAGAGAGTCTGGTTTCTATTGGAATAATCCGTACATTCTTAAAATTTTCGGTTCAGTAATATTTCCGAATCACTATCTCGGCAAATAAGTTTTCAACAGAGCAAGGTTATTTTGTTTAAATACATTGCCTGAACGCGTCTGTAGGCAAAAGGACACACTTTCTTAAGGCAAATCTTAAAACATGGTTGACCCTGTTCTTCCAAGTAAATGAACAGTTGAAAAAGATTGTTACTTCGTATCTCAGTATGGAGTAACCAAGAGACAGCAATATATGCCTGCGAATTGAGCAACGAAAACACGACCTTATATTGTAGAGCAGACAAGCAAAGATGAACAAGTTTGTGAGGATTCTTGAAACATATTAGCTTTGATTTCGCTGCATTGACTGTTATACAATTTACAAAGAAGTTCATAACCTTTTTGGCATCCTTTTGTAAAGATCGAACTGCATCTTGGAGTCGCAAATCAGTAGACAGCAAGGCGGTGTCATCAGCGTGCTGAAATATTGAAGCCTTCTTCACCACGTCCGACAGGTCGTTAACTGATGTGGAAGAGTATAGGGGCCAAACAGGACACCTGAGGAACGCCCGTATGGAGGTCTACTGTCTTGCTGTGTTGACAACTAACAATGACTCTGTGTGAACGTCCTGGTAAATAACTACATAGCCAATTAAAGAAAGGGCCATCTTTTGCATCTTTTCGAAAAATTTTACTCGTTGGGGTTAACCCCAGTTTTGCAAAAGATACTGATGATTTGTAGGATCAAACGCTTTTGATAAATCCTAAGAAAGCGCAACAGCTACAAGGTTCATGTCAAGTGCAGAATACAAACCATCAGCAAAGTCTTCCAAAAAAGATATAGTACCGTTATTTTGCACAAAACCACAATGTGAAGTGGATAATAGGTCAATTTAGTTTTATTGCACGCAGTCAGGACTTCAGAAGTGTATCGTTCTATTTGTCATGTACTTCGATGTTATGAAGGTTCTCTAATATACCTGCAGTATCATTTTTGAAAGATGCATCTGACGTCAATCTGACGGTGCACTCTGCTGGCAGTAAGCTTTTTTAGATATTATTTTAAGAAGCCATTTGAAAATGGTCTATATCAGACGTCGATAGCACAAACAGACCGTACGAATCGCGATATGCTCTTTTTTTAGAAGGATTTTTCCAGTGAACTGCGAGAGGTGCTGTACCCTGACACGAGCACCTCATGTACAGGTTGAACAGAAAACGTGTTATTGAATAATAATAATAATAATAATAATAATAATAATAATAATAATATTATTATTATTATTATTATTATTATTATTATTATTGAATGAAATACGCGTCTCCGAAGATGCGCAATGAACAAAATAAAGAGAAAAATGGCGTTCCTTCACGAATTTTTTGCGGGCGATCTATCGAACGGATTTTTGTTCTGAAAACGGCTACGATATCAGGTGACCGAAAGGAACAGGTGTTCTCATTGGGACAACTTTGTAGCTTTTATAATTGAAAAGTTAATTAATGAAAGTTAATTAAGACACTGCCTTTGGACTTTGCTAATGCCCTGCTAGGGAGTGCCCTTCAGCATATGCTATATTGCAATTGATTTCATCTCGGAAAAAAGTGTTATATATATTTTTAAAAAATCTGTTCACACTTAGCGTGGACACCCTGTATATATGATTGACGACATGATGATGTATATGATTATGTTGATGTATATGTGGGCCATGATGAGCCAAGCGTCGCTTGGTATATATTTTTCCGAAGACCTATCCTGTGAGTGCCACATATCCCATGTAAAGGTAAAAATATCAAGGTCGATAGGACTTTTGACCCGACCGCGTCATGTCTTGCCTTTGAGGATGAAATTACTTGTATACAAGTCACTAATTTCTTCGGTATTGGGCGGTTGCCTTTTAGTATGGTGCACAGGAACGCTGACAGACATACCTAGCTTACTGACCCTACAGAAACGGGTAGTGCGATGTACCTTACGATACACAACTACTGCCTTTGTTTACCACTTTCAAGATAATGAAGATAACCAGTATGTACAACTATCATGTGTTCAAGGCTTTTCTAGTTGCCACACAACAAAATAATAACCATATGTTATCCTTGTTTGCGTTACGAAACTTGTCACAACGTACTCGTCACTGTGACAAATGGATGATACCCAGGTTTAGGACTAACTACGGCCATCAGTCCCTGTCTTATACCCTTCCGTACGGTTTGAACAGTTTTCATACCCAGAAGATGACCTCTCTTTTTATTCCTTAAGATCGTTGTTTATTTAATTTGATATTTCGGGATAGCAGCTCAATTTCTTGTTCTTTTATACACAATGTAGTATCGTGTAGTATTGTGCAGTATTGTACAGTATTGTACATACCGAACTACACACATTGTAGTATTTTGTCATGGTTGTGTTAGTTTTAAAGGTTAGGTTTAAAGGTTAGGTAGTTGAAAAGTTAGTTTTAAAGTAGCGTTCCATATGTCGTACTACATAGATGATTTTGTTTATTTGCTGCATGCCGTCGCGACGATCATGTTAAAGGCGTAATGCCCTTGTCAAGCAGCCTCGTGCTGCTTTTTTGGCTTCCCCCTGATCGTATTCTTTATGTGGAAGTTGCAATAAAGCATCGTTTATCGTTATCGTTAAGTAAATCTAACGTGTTTACCACAGAACAGCTTGTTTGATGTTAAGTCCTGATAATGATCCATCTAATAACACCGTCACGTTGGAATCACGTCCCTCATCGTAGTACAAATAACGGATCGGGGGGCCAGGGTTTTGCTTCCAAAGTACATATACCAAAATTGGAACGATAGAAAGAAGATTAGCATGGCCCCTGTGCAAGGATACGACGCAAAATTGTGAAGCGTTCTACGTTTTATTCTGAACGGTCCGCCGAAGCCGATTGCCAGATGTCTTTCCCGAACCCCCGAGAGGAAAATATGGCGTTTTTCTTGTAGTTTTATATATTTGATTTTATCTATTTTCTTGGTTTTGAGTATACATATATAGGTATCCGGAGGTTTTTGAGTAATAAGGTTAAACTTGTTACTGTGCAACTAGAATTTGTCTGTACTCCTTGTTTACTTCGCAGTTTTTTCTTTTTTTGGAATCCAATGCAACTAATACATTCGGGTGTAGGTCGGGTTATTCTTTCTTCGGGTTCGGCATATTGGTCAAACCTGCAAACATGACAAAACGAAGTAACGGAATACCACTACACGCTACTCCACAAAAAAAGTAGCGCAATGCTGGCGTCGCTACAAGCTTCAAAAGTAAGGCAATACCGCTAACAAAAGTTACAAATCAATATACAGCTCCTGCGAGCGAACGTTAACTCGATTTCATCAAAGATTTCTACCGTAAGATTTCTTCAAAAGGGTTCAGACGAGAGGCCAACCTGGACATCCACGCGAATATTTTTTTTTTTTAACTTTGGCTCGTTTTTCGTGAAATACCCTGTAAAGATAAGGTTAAGAGCGACGGCAACACGTAGGAAACGCGAGGCCCTATAAATTATCGGATATCTCCGTGTTGAATTCATAAAGAAATAGAAGCGACCATCATCGCTTGTAAGTGTTCCGACATAATAGTTATTCTGCTCCTTGTTACTCAAGGTCGTTTTGTACGCAGTGAATGGTCTATGCGATCCCCGCAATCGGAGCGTGCTTGTACGACGGACTTATTTGCTAGGCACACCGTCTGGGACAACCGAGTCTATGCGTAACTGGTGAACAAATGCAATACCGGACGCTCTCTAGAGACCAGGATCTCTTTCCAGGGCATCGTTCGTTTTCTGCACAGTTTCTGCACCGCCTACAGTATAAGCGGTAAAATTCGCGGGCCCAATAATGAACCTCTACAAAGACACGTCATCGTGATGTTTGGAATAGAGTCACTAAATAGGGAGCAGAGTAAGCGACACTGTGCCACGCCGACGAGCTAGCCCGCCATCTTGGGTCAGGCGCGGCTGCGTCGCCTAGCAACGGGACGCCAATCTCCCCTTCTCCGGAGAAGAACGCGCAGCTGATCTAGCTCGCAAGGGCGAGCGGTTTAGGATGGAGGTGACTCAACATGGACGGCGAATTCGTGGAAGGAGAAGCCACGTGACACGATCGGCCCAATCACGCACGCCGAACGGCGGCTCCAGCGCGGGAAAGAAATGCGAAACTCTGTACCCCTATTTAGTGACTCTAGTTTGGTAGACAGACTGAAACCGGAACAGATCGCTAGGGGAGAGCGGGTTTCAGGAATAGGCATTTGTTCGTTGCCACCTATTGAGAGAAAGCTAGGACCGATGGCCGCGTTCCTTTCAGAGACCATCGTAATCCCCGCAAAACGGTGGCTTTCGGGCGCGACCTTGTTCGCCACTACCTTTGAACGTAGTTCAACTCTACGAAATTCGTGGCGCTGCCGAACACTATGACGTCATTTGTCTACAAACAGAGAGAGAGAGAGAGAGAGATCTATTGTCCTGTTTCCTGTCATCCTTGTCAACGCATGGAGCAGGTATGGCTGAGACCCAATATAGCGATGCGGCAACTTTTACAAAAGCTCATCCGCCTGGCGAAGTGCTTGCACTCATACACCCTTACTGGATGATCCAGGCTTACAGGGAGCTGGAATCACGGGACGCGTACGTCCACGCGGAATTTATGAAGGCTGAACTACTGTCTCCACTTAGAACGGATAAGACCAGAACACTGGGAGGCAATCACGTATAATAAAAAAAGAAAAAAAAAGCGATCATAACTTACTCCAGCGTTCTGATCAAATTTCTCCCATGCTTCGTTCGCGCATTTCTCTGTGATTAGTGCGAATATTCCGCGGAACTTTACATTCGTGAGGGTAAGAGCCATCGCGAATTTCGTGCAAATTAGTTTCTCGCGAAAGTTACCGCCAGAGTTGGTTACGGAAAGTATATTTGTTTGCGGTTCCGTTTCCAGTAACTGAAAAACTCCTCTTTTCGTTTCCGTTTCTGGACGATTTTCGGTAGCGGTTTCTGTTTCCGGTACGGAGGTAATTTGGGTACAGGTTTGTGATACTCATCCGGAATTCTGTCTGGTTTTGGCTTTTTCATGTCAGATATTCTAGCTATACATAGTTGTTGCAAAACGACAGCCACACCGAACACAAACACTAAAGACTTTAGTGCAAAGTTCGTCACGAGTCTTATACACCGCCAGTAGATGTCTCTCTAGGTTGCGAAAACACGTGCTTTTAAGTTTCAAAAGTCTCCGCTCGTGCTCAAAAATAGTACGTCATTCAAAACTTTCGCGTCCATCTTACTGTGCAGCGGGCTCAACAAGAAAAGAAAGTCCCGAAAATAAACGAACGAATGAATAAACGAATGATGATTGGGAGAATAGTGCGGATATATATAATTTTCATATTAACGCGAAAACTCTGAGGGAAACTCCTGCGAATTTGGTTTCCGTTAACGTTACCACTTCCGAATTTCGTTTCCTGGTTTCGGTTTCTGGTAGTGGAAACTAAAACAATGTTGTTTCTGTTTCCATTTTCGTTTCCTGTTGAATTTCGGTAATTACTTTCCGTTTCCGGTAGGCGATTCTGGTTACAGTATAGTTTCTCCAACGCCATCAAGTACCCGACGTACGAGGGGCGTTCAAGTCAAACCGGGACTTTTCATTTTTCGCTAAAGTAAAATGGACTTGCAGGCCAGAAATTAGTTTTATTTTTCAACGTAATCTCCAGCTGCACTAATGCACTTGTCTCAGCGTTTCACGAGGGCTTGGATGCCAGCAGCGTAGAAATCCTTACCGATGCGTAGCAGCCATGATCGGACCGCATTCATGACCTCGTCGTCGCAGCTGAAGTGGGGGCCCCCAAGGAACGCCTTCAATGGCCTGAAGAGATGGAAATCGCTATGGGCGAGGTCTGGACTGTAAGGGAGATGTGGCAGCAACTCCCAGCCAAGTTCCTGTAAGGTGCGTGTTGTGAGATGCGCGGTATGTGGGCGTGCATTATCCTGTAGGAGGATGACTCCTTTGGTGATGGGGCCCGGCTTTCTGAAACTGGATGTGTTCATGAATGATAGTGTTCAACGTTCCCACAGAAAGGTCCGTCTTTCGAGCCAGTAGAGCAGTTCGAGACATGTTATCCGTCGGTCCTTGAGGATCAGGCGCTCCACAAGTTGGATATTCTCAGCAACTCTGACACTGGGCTCCGAGCCGCACCGGCCGGGATCGTCCCGCACTGATGTACGGCCGTCTCGGAACCGTTTGCACCACTCAAACGCTTTGCTGCGGCTAAGTGTATCGTGGCTATACTGAGCATGAAGTCTTCTGTGAATTTCAGATGACTTTACGCCTTCATTGACGAAAAACTTCATGACAATTCGCTGTTCCATGTGCGCGCTCACCTTGTCGTCGGCCGTCTTGTCTAGCACGTGTCTTCTGTTTTGCACAAACTTTGGACAACTACGTGGTGAACGCAAAGGCCTGTCGCGATGGAAAAGAAGTAGCGGGAGCCATTTGTACACTTAGGAGACAGAAAGTCCCGGTTTGACGCCCCTCGTGTATACGCTTTCCAGTGACGTAGATGGTGTCGTCTAAGCATTTATTTCGTGCGAACTTTATATCACAAAAAGATAAAGGAGGGGTGCACTTCCTACCAATAATCTCGCTTCTAAAATCAATAAAGACGACGAAAAAATGTTTGTGACATAAAAACACCGCGTCCTTTATTGACAGCACTTTAGCGAGGACGTCTTCTTACGTGGAGACAACTCGTTCCTTTCCATCGGCGACGTCGTGTGGTTCTTGTTTTCCAGCAGTCACGTATCACGGGGATCCGGCTGATTGTCTCGTCGAGATGACTTCTACCTATAGTTCTCAACACCCAGAATGAATTGAAAATAAGAACAAATGATATATCAGTTTCCTCACAACCTTTAGAGTCGGCTCAGGAATCTTCTGAGACAAGCAGCTTCTTTGGCGTAGATATGAGACGAGTATATATATATATATATATATATATATATATAAAAGTGAAATAATAACACTTGGACTACAGATTACAGGAACGTTAACAAAAGCTAATTTATTTAATGGACAATTTAACACATAGATTAAAAAAATCATCATCTTTGTCCTGACGAAGACAGTGCCACTGTCGAAACGTCGACCATTCTTTTTTTAATCTATGTGTTAAATTGCCCATTAAATAAATTAGTTTTTGTTAACGTTCCTGTAATCTGTAGTCCAAGTGTTATTATTTCACTTTTATATATATATATATATATATATACTCGTCTCATATCTACGCCAAAGAAGCTGCTTGTTTCACTTTTATTCAACTTCGTAGCCGTCTGATACATTAACCTATTTGTTCTATATATATACGCTAAAAATGGAGGTTCGAACGACCAGGATGTTGTATATAGATAGAGGAAAAAAGACTGAAGTAGGGAGTGGGGGAAGTTATTTATTAAGTTGGCATTTATACTAAGGGTCTAGGGAAGTCTACGTTCCGGCGGAAGCTCCGCCTTCTTCGGTTTTTCCTATATATATATATATATATATATATATATATATATAAGTATAGTATAAGTAGTATATAAGTATCTATATATATATAGATACTCATGGAACGATCCGACAGCACCAGAGGACACGTGTTTCGCCGTGTTTGCGGCTCGTCAGCTCTGGGTAGCTGCGCATCGTTCGGAATTGGCAAACCAGGGGTCACTCAGCGAGCGATATACACCTGAGAGCGTGACTGAGCACTCCTCAATGCCACAGTGCAAGCCAGTGAATTATAATGAGGGGATAAAAGTCATTAAAAAAACGGGTAAATGACACTAGACGTGTTTGAAATTGTTTCGTCTTACTTGGGACTCGTCAGCGCGGCGTAGGGGCATGTGACACGATATTGCCCTATGGCTGCACATTGAGCATATGTTTACAATTTGATCGTGCAGTCCCAGCCGAGTACAGCTGTTTCATCCTACTTGGAACCCGTCAGCGCGTCGTAGGCAAGTGACCTTGGGTCGGCACTAACAGTGCGTCTCGGCGAGACGTACCCGTGGAACATTGACGTCTCGCCGAGACGCACTGTTGGTGCCGACCCAAGATCGTGTCACTTCCCTGCACCCTAATATATAATTCTCTAATATTCCCTAATATCCCCAATTCCCTAATGTATAATTTGTATTTATAAATATATTCGCATTTAGCTGGGACACTCTGTATACGGGTTCTTACCCAATAAAAGCATACCTGCGCCGGAATGTCGTGCTCTCCAATTAATAATAGCAATAATAAAAATATGTATAATGATTCGTGGCTTTACGTCGTGAGGCAGTCGACGTCCAGTGGTGGTACCGCGTGCTCAGCACCTCTCGCTACGCACACTTCGCACATCGTCAGCTATCAGAGCTATCAGAGGTGCACGCGGGTGTGCCCTGGCGTCGTCGAACCTTTTTTTCTGGTATTTAGTTGCAGTCCAACGGGGAACGTTCTTCATCCACCGTTCGCGTTGCAAGTCGCACGTCGGAGTTTAAACCTGTCTAATAGCTCTGTCTCGATGTCTGTCTGTTTTCTCGATGTGTTCCTGTGATGTCGGGTCATCGCCGGCGTGTGTCGGTTGTTGAGAGGTGTAATGCCACGTAATAGCCAGTGCTGGTCTGTTGCGTACCATCACTTTTCCATGTTTTCAGGCCAAGAAAACCTCCCTCGTGGTTGCGATCTTGCGCTCGCATGAGGGACAGACGGTGCTGGATGTGGCACATCCAGTGCAGGAGACAAGATGACTGCATGGAAGGAATATCATGTGTCTGTCTGCCGTCTTGCAGATGATGCACTTGCTCAAGTCACCTGTATCAGCTTCTGTAAGAGAAGTTCGAATAATAAAGGTTAAACTGTACGGTTCTGTGTGTACGACGATCCTACTAACTGCGGTTGAGAATCCTCATTCAGCCCGCTGAATATTGCACGAACATACTACTCTTCTACATTTCAAATGAAAGGGTATTTTTCAAACTGTGAGTGATTTCAGAAGGAGTGTGACTCAGAGAGAGAGGAGAGCACTTTCTGAAACTTTGGGGTCCTCAGGATACCGCGTCGGCTCCTCCCTTACAGTCTTTTCTGCAAACCGCAAAGCATCAACACCACGAAGACGTCGTTACAAAGTCACGAAGACGGGACGATTGCTCAAGAACAACACGTTGCTGGGTGCACTGTCACGGTGTGTCTTTGATTTAAATGAAAATGATATCTTCACAGCAGATATGCAACGATTGTTTGGGAAGATACAATTATTTTTGTTTAAAGCGTAGCATCTTGAGTGCGTCTGTAAGTGCGGTTCATCAATGCAATGACATTAGAGACGAATGTCCAACAATCGCTGTGTATATCGGTTACGGGGCAACTACAAATTGGAACCTACGGTGCACTTCTTCGTGCCCGGAGCACCGGGCACGAAGAGGCAAAAAAATCGTAAAGGAACGCCATTTTTTTCTTTATTTTGTTCATTGCGCATCTTCGGAGACGCGTATTTCCTTCATCCCCAACGGAAGAGTGGGAAGGAGTACAGTGCCGCCTCATGCGTCGAAGATGAGCTTTAACTTGCGGAAACAAAACAAAAACAAATGTATCGGGTGACTCTATCGGAACTGGCCTTATCTTGGGTTGCATTTTCTATTTGCTTTTAATCTTTTTCCAGGACGCGAGAGGCGATAGTGTGCTCTTTCTCCCTCTCAGATTGGGGGTGCAAGAAAGACGCGTCTTCTAAGAAGCGCAATGAACAAAATAAAGAAAAAAAATGGCATTCCTTCAGGATTTTTTTGCGGGCGATCTATCGAACGGATTTTTGTTCTCAAAACGGCTACGATATCAGGTGACCGAAAGGAATAGATGTTCTCATTGGGACAACTGTGTAGCTTTTATAATTAAAAACTTAATTAATGAAAGTTAATTAAGACATTGCCTTTGGACTTTGCTAATGCCCTGCTAGGGAGTGCCCTTCAGCATATGCTATATTGCAATGATTTCATCTTGGAAAAAAGTGTCATACATATTTTTAAATAATATGTTCACAGTTAGCGTGGACACCCTGTATATGTGGTACACGGTCCTATATCACTTCATACAAGGCCCACATAAGTATCATATTGACTCCATATGTCTCCGTATGGTACCCATAAGAATGCCATGTTGCGTACATACGACTTCATACGCGGCCCATATGTATCAACGTAGGACCCATACGAATATGTATGGGAACCATACAAACTGATATAGAACCATATGAGTCTCATACGGGATTTTTCAATACACCGAAGCAGCACTTGGACAAAACAAGGTGCTTGTACAGCCGGGTGGGCTGTCCTCCCGCAGCTCTGTAACAGCCGCTTCATTACCGGAAACAGTAACGGAAACGAAAATATAGCAGAAATGAAAATGGAAACGGTAACGGCAATACGTCTGTTATCCTTCCCTTGTTAGGACCACGGCGACGCCAAGTTACCTGTTTGTACTGGAGTAGTTTATTCCACTTTTTCGTACTCCTAAACGACCACAAATCTGAAACTTACGTACTCGATGACCAGCATAATATGACTTATTAGCTTAGTACACCCGATTTTTAAATTTTTTTTCCTCGACTACAACGTTCGGTAACACTGCTGACACGGTCACGTGAGGTAGGAGGACTGTGTTGTTCCGAGTGGAAGTCAAAAGTTCCTGTCCGCATCGTAGCAAAATTTCAGGTGCACCGTTTGAATATATGCGTAGAAAAGCGGAGGGATCTGACTGTCTGTCCCAGTGACCCACATACATTTCCCATCCCTTGCCCTCCCGTAGCGGCTCAATCAATTGTAACACTACCCTAAATTTGCTTTTGCTGCTACATACTGTTATGCACATGTCATTGCAACAAAAATACACAAAAGGGATAAGTCGACTTATCATCTTATTGTATACAGTTCTATATATTGTATACTTAATTCTCGGACTCGCAGATTTTTTCTGCACTGAGGAATATGGAAGAACAATTTACCGATATTCCCGGAAAACCTTTCGTGTTTCAAGAGAAACCCGCTCTGTAATACGACCTTTTTAATGCAGACGTTCCGTCTCCCATGCGGGGGACATCATCAGTGAAAGCAAAATGAGAGGCGACCGCAACCAGCGGATTACTTAACCAGGTCGGCGAACACTTCGGGGAGGGGGCCGCGATTGGTATTACACACTGAAGGTTCTCCTCGCAGGTGCCATGATTCAAGCAGTTTCCTGGGGCCCCACCTTTGTTCCCTGGCTAAGGTCACAGCATTCGCCTAGTCAAAAGAGTGATCTGTGTTCCAACAATGCTCGGTGAGCTCTGTCTTAGATCGCGTTGCGTTTGTTGAGTTGCGAACATCTCGTTCGTGCTCTTTTAGTCTTGTACTGCGCTTGCGGCCCGTCTCTCCAATGTTTATATGCTGAAGATATCGACAGTCATGTTCCTCCCATGTGAACGACGGAAATTGATGTTCTGAGGCTGGAACACATAATAAAGGACGACACAACACTCAGAACATCAATTACTATCGTGTCCAACAGATACCGCTTGCGTAGCGCCGTCGTATCAATGTGTGTGCGGGTGAGAAAAACATGTAAGAGTGAAAGTGAAATGAATGAGTGAGTGTATGTGATGTCCGTTCAAATGACGCACCCTTGGGAGCCCTTGGGAAGATGTGTAGGCTTAGCACAATTGGTATAGCCTTGGACCGCCAATCCAGAACATGTTGGTTCCAGTCCTGCAGCTGGCTAACCTTTTCAGTGACATCCTTCCTTCATTCTTTCTATGTATTTCCACATTTGGTGCAGAAGAGTTACATCCGCAAGTTATCATGGTGTCTTTTACGCTTTGCAAATAGACGCGGTACTCACTTGGAACTTCCCTTGTACTGACGTTTTGTGGTAAAGACACGACTTCACCTAGCGCCCTGCGTAGGTCTTGCTCGTCGAGCACGTCTACCAACCCCGTGCTGTTAAGTCTTGCGCGTATCGCTAACTCCACGATGTCCGGGTTGATGCCTTGCAAAATCAGGCGGTGGACAAGATATGATGATTTTAGGTTCACTACCAAGAACTCTGTTGCTTTGTCAGACTTGTTCCTTTCTGCAAGGCTTCTCTGGAAGGCAAAATGTTGCTCAGGTTAGAACCACTTTGATACGCTTGATACACGGGTAGCATTACTGCTTTTCCAGAGGGGGACGTCTACTAGAATGCCGTTTGTGTCTATTGACACATGATAATTGAGAATCTGAGATCAGATTGCGCAGATCGATGTCCCACACGGTTCCGCCTAAATTTTCTATACTAACTTCTCTTTGTCTTAGTCGTTACTACTGTCCTCCCTGTACCTGTACATGTGATTCACAGATAGCCGGATTTATTGTTGTTAGAAGCAAATTTAACATGATGTGTTTTTACCATACACACGGCAGCGACAACAGATAAATCCAGTACGAATCAGACTATGTGCAGTTCTGGGCAGCTAACCACTTCGCTGAGGAAATCCAACCGACATAATTCGCCACCTGTCGTGCGCTACGGACGTCGACACTAGACGTAGCGACCATTTTCCTCTATATATTTCGCACGACAGGCTGCCCCTCTCAGCAACTACTGGACTAATTTCTTTCACAAACTGGATACTTTTTCGTGCGGGCCTCAGAACATACGGCTCCTCCCCAGAGGCTCTCTCGCAAGCAGCGGTATTCAGGACGCGGTGGACATGTCTAAGAGGGTAACAGGCCATGTCGGTCATTCCCCAGCAATTACCCACCTTGGAGCATTACGTCGCCGAGCAGAAAGAACGGCTCGTCGGATAGGGCAACTTACGGACATTGTGGAATACCGCCGGATGAAAGCTAACGTACACTCTAAATCTTTTCACACCTTTAAAGGTGTAATAACGTACATGGCGCACGCCTTTTTAGGTGTAATTTCGGTAACATCATAATGGAGCACGGTTTCGCACAAATTTTCTTTACTCGAGTGTTGTCTGACCCCCAAAAATTCAGTCTGGCAACATCTCAACATTGTTCAACAGTATTGTAGACACTTGCGCGTGCTCGATTATCGATAGCGATGCATATATGCATTAGCTCGTACCCACGATATCCAATATATAATGAAAGCAAGATTTGCACTCACACTTGATATTTAGTAATGCTTTGTGAATTCTGTAATATATCATCCTGGAGATGGAATGTTACGCAACCAGGTTGAATGTGCATAGCGCACACCTTTAAAGGTGTGAAAAAGTTTATAGTGTAACATGAGAACTTAAGAAAGAGGACAGGAAGCGTTGGCGTAAGTTTTGCCACTATCGCTCACCGTTTGATCCTGTTCTTTTCAATATGGTATTTGTCCAAAATTGTCGATTCGGATTGAGAAATGTTGGTCACTGTTAATGAGAATTGTGAATGTGATATTTACTTAAACCGAATGAGCTCTCCTTCGTGTGTATAATACGTCTTGGCAACAATAATTTTTACCATATACATAGAAGGAGGCATTGGTTGTTCCCATCCTGAAACCAGGCAAGCCCCCAAATGCCCTATCCTCCTTTTGCCCTGTGAGCCTGACAAGCTGTATGGGGAAACTGACGGAAAGAATGGTTTTGCATCGCCTCGACTGGTGGCTCGAAAAACAACGTGCGTTTCCTCACGAAATGGGTGGATTTCGTCGCCACCGAAGCTCCATGGATCCAGTTCTCGACCTAGTCTCTACAGTCTAAGATGCTCGTGCCCATCGACGGATCGTCGTATCGGTTTGCCTCGACATCAAGCATGCATATGATACCGTATCACACATTTGTGTGCTGCACGCCTTGCGCTCCTTTGGGTTATCCGGTCGCCTCTTCATCTGGCTCCAAGACTTCCTTAGGGACTGAACTGTCGCTTTCCGTACGTCCCAAGGCCAAAGCCCTCAGTATCCTGTTCCTCAAGGAGTCCCCCAAGGAAGTATTCTCAGCCCGACACTCTTTAACGTGGTGATGACCGGCCTAGAATCAGTAATTCCTCGCATAGTGTCGTTTTCCGTGTATGCAGATGACGTCGCCCTTTGGACAGTAGGAAAATCACGCCCAGCCATACAGCGCCGTCTGCAACTCGCTTTAAATAATGTTCATACGTACCTCGCGCACCTTGGGATGGACCTTTCACCCGAAAAGTGTGTCGAGCTCCCTTTGACGCGCAAAGTCAATTTCCGCGCAATTAAACGCGCAATTTCCCTCTTTGGGTTGGTGCAAAGAAGCTTGAGCCGGTACGCTTCCACCGCTTCCTTGGCGTAATAATCGACTCGGACTTGCGCTGGGCTCGGCACATTAAGCACCTTGAAACTAAAGTGCAGCGATGGATCCCCGCAATTCAACATCTTTCTTGCTCAGGGTGGGGCTGCGATCAGCGTTCCCTGCTCGCAGTTCACGCGGCGTTGGTGAGGGCGACTGTGCTTTACAGCCTTCTTATACTGCACAGGATATCAACATCATCATTAAATACCCTTCGGTTCTTGTTTGCTCGAAGCCTTCGTCGCTGCCTCGGAGTTCCAAGGATGGCTGAAACACGGCAAGTACTGGGTGAAGCTAGTGAACTCCTGATTGAGGTTCTACGTCAACGTGGAACGGCTTGGTACTTCCTCCGTTTGCGTGCACACATTCCCTGTCACCCGCCCCTCAGGAAAATTCGATACGGCCCTGAAAGCGACTTCTATCGAGTAGCGCAGAGGACACACCAGACACTCACTGGCTTCATAGCTAAGGACATTATACCGCCCGAAGCCCCCTGGTCTCTGCCGGTACCGCCCACTTTTGTGCGTCTTCCAAACCTTCTCGAAAGAAGAGATCAGGTCCCCCCTCAAGTCCTCCGAGCCCATTTTCATGCTCTGGTAGATGAGAAGTGTTCAATGTTTACGACAGCATATACCGACGGCGCATCCCGAAACGACAAGTCCGCCTCAGCATTCGTCATACCATCCGAACGCATAGTGCACGGAGGACGCCTTTCACATCCAACCTCCTCCACAGCTGCGGAACTATATGCCATCCTTTTCTCTTTACAACACATGCCTGATTTTACACCGCAGGAATGGGCAGTCTTCACGGACTCGAAATCTGCACTTCAAGCAATTGAAAATTTTGGCATACGAGGTCCCTCCGCACCCCTAGTCACAGATGTGTTAATGGGTTGCCACACTATCTACGAAGCAGGCCACAGGCTAGTTCTCCAGTGGGTACCAGCCCATTGTGGTGTCGTGGGGAACAAGCAGGCCGACAGCGCCGCAGAAGCAACACTCTCGTATCGGGAACGGACCAGTATTGTTCTGCTCACAGGAGACCGCAGTTCCATTCTGCGACGCCTGGTGACGCCCCTCGCGCCTCGATGTGGCCTTTACAGCTCAGTGGCGTTACCGCTTGAGACAAGTTGATTCTTCCTCCTGCTGCCACTGTGGTGCTCTTGAGGATCTGGAGCATATTGTTCTTCATTGCCCCAAGTACCAACCTTCCCGAACCGCAATCTCCGAGTCTCTTCGTCAGCTAGACTCTCGCCCCTTCTCCCTATCGAAATTGCTTAGTCCCTGGCCCAATCCAGACCAGCAACGATCTGCGCTCAAAGCTCTTTTGACATTTCTGGACACCATCGGACTTCGGTCGTTATTGTGAAGGGGCTCGTTATTTTATTCCCTGCATCCCCACCAGCAATGGGGTAGAGTATCGCCTCTGGCGATGAACATCCCCACTCTTCAGAGACAAAATAAAGTAGTTGTTGTTCCAACCGCCAAGCATTCAGTGAGATCTTTATAACAAAACCTCCAGGAACGGACACTATGCACAGCAGAAAAGCATGCAGAAAATGCGTACGACAAAACAACAACGGGAAGGTGCAGTGTACAACGAAGTAAAGTATTCGAAAAATATTTAGCACATGTAGAACAAAATATCTTAGGATGTTCAGTATGCACAGTGAAGGAGGAGCGCTTGCAGGGGGAAATGTCCACCAAATACAGGAACAGAAGGATGTAAACAAACACCCCAAAGGAACCTGCCCCAACTCAGCTACTACGTACGATTTGCGCCTCATGCTATTAGCACGGTACACGCTGTGGTTGTACGAGCGCTTGATTCACTAGATTCCTCTAGGTTGGGCAGCCTTATCGCGGGAGGAGGGTAAATTACCTCTGCAAGTGTACTGCTGTGTTCCCGACTAATGTTCTCGATAACCGCATCACCAAGCTGCAGAATGACGTAAGGACAGTCTCTGTACCACCTGGCGTGTTCAAATAACGGGTCGTCCTCATCGCTCCAACTGCAAAGAGAGTTGCCGCACTGAAAGCAGGTTGTGCGATCTTGAGCACCTGCGCGGAGAGAAGAACGTGATCACGCAAAGCATAAGAACCACGTAAGCATCTTTGTAATCAGGTCATGTGGAATCGCTTCCAGTGTCAATATTTATTCTGTCTGTCGGCCGGTTTGAAATGCAGGTTTATCGTGGTTATGATAAATTGTTTCGAACAATTCGTTCGTAATTCGACACAGAGGAACATTGCCGACAAGCAACAGACTATTCACGACCAGCCGTTTGTGCCCTATGGTCAGAATCGCTAGTGACGTGTATTTTGAGAGACAGAGAGAATGCATTTTGAGTATACAGACCTGACCATAAGCATTGATCATAAGCATACAATGACTTTGCCTCCGTGGAGGCTACCCAGAGCTTGTTGCGCGGGGACCACATCTATGCCTCCACAATTCGCTTACGCTTCACTGTGTAGAGGAAGTGGTGTTCCCCTGCATGAGTCCTGACCGGCGATGATGGAATGTCCCAGCGGGCAGATGGTCGTGGCCTCGCGCTAGCACGGTGCCGGTAGAACTGGCTGCCTAATATGGCGGGCTATGCCTAGCGCAGTAACGCGCGGCAGCAGAGGCGCGTCATCGTCGTCTTCCACGGGCCGCCACAACTATTTCTATGTCTTCCACCCCGATAAAGTTGTGGAACGCTTGAATGTCACAACTCCACTGTTTGGCAACTGCGTTTGTTTTCTTTCTTCTTGTTGTGTCTTCCGAGCTTAAGTGATACGCATCTGTAATGTGGCTCAGGTCGCTCAGGCAGCTCATCTTTGTCAGAGGCGTGCAATCATTTGTCGCTATCGTATGACTTTTCTAGAGAGGAAATGCCGCCAAACTGTCACAATCCACCGTCTCCTCTTGCAGCGAAGTTAATCAAGTCGCATAAAAGCTATTTCGGTAATTCGCATGGGACTTTTTGGTACCACGGTCTGTGATCGAGGAGCAATAAAATGCGACCATGGCTTCGAAATATGCGTTGTGCAGCGCCTACAGGGCCGCTGCTTTTCGTTCCTCTGCCGGCGAAATTGCGCAAATGCTTCGGGAGACATCCAGCACTAGGAGACGACCCTGCGCGCGTTTCCATCCTTGTTTCTTGCAACGCTCTCGCGGGAATGACAAAAGGGCAAGGGTGCAGGCCAGCTGGTACATGGTGAAAAAATGGTCAAAAAATGGAATTCGAGAAATGGACAGAGGAGGGACTACACGACACGTTCTCGAACACAGCAATCACACAGCAATGACAGCATCACCTACGTACCCAACAACTTCCGAATTGGTTGCGAGGGAGCAACCGACGCCACGCTTACACAATTTCCCCTCGTGACAATCTCTTTGTACTCCTTTAACAGTCTCGCCACAGGGTCCCGAACAGAATCTAGGACACTTGTCTCGTCGAAGGCCGGGGAACAATTATTACAAAGTCTAAGATGACCGACAAGCTCGGAATTGCCAGACAGCGACTCCGCATTTCTCTTGTGTTCGCTGAGCCGAGTGTTTAGACACAGTCCAGTCTGATCTCTCGCAGGATTCCTTCAGATTAGATATAACGTTAGTAATCTTTATCACATAACTCACGTGTCGTTGTTGGCATTCAGGCAAACCGCCTCAACAGGTTTGCATGCAGCGGGTTGTTGCACGTCCTGTGTAATTTGTCAAAAGTCCTGAACCCGTGAGAAATTATTTCCTTTTCAGCAACAACACTCGGCTTTCGCGAATATCGTGATTGCTGTCTTCATTTTAGTTATTTGCAGATTTGTGGGCACACTCATTGGGATGTCCAAGAGTATTACAAAAGGTAAAAGGCTCTTTAGTTTCCCTTCCGATTGATATTGATAAAGTAGAAACGATATATTTACAATGCAAATATGATTGGATGGTGCCAGACCTTGACTGGATCTCTCAGAAAGGAGGACTCCACTTGTGTCTAGAGGGGGTAGTTTAACAATTAATAATAGTGTAGACCACACAAGAATGTGAGACCGTTGAGTTACATGCTCGAAACGCCTTTTAGATACACTACGGCAGATTGTTCTAATGTCACGCGTTAATTGAACGAATGCGATTAACTGAGCTAGGAAAAAGAAAAAAAATCAATCCTTCCACAATGCATTCACTTCAGGTGAAAGTGAAGTGCAACGTGCGTGCGACACTTACTCAAGCGATAATTTTCATATGTAAAAATTTCGCAGATGCAATGCAAAATGGCAGTGTTAGTATTGCAGTGGTACAAGGCGGTGAACTAAAAACGATATGACAACGAAAACATGGCTAGGAAGCAAGCGAGCTGGTGAAGATGATGCATCATGTAAAACCTCGAGACTAGGGAACCATGATGGGACAGACACAAACACGAAATCTCAAACACAGCTAAAAAGTTTACTTCACATACAGGAAATATATACACAACAGGGGGAAGAGAAACAACCAGATGAGGACAAAAAGGGGTCAGTTCGGGAGAAAGAGCAGTCTGTTCAAGGCCGGACCGAGGATTACGAATGGTTTGCTGACACAGTTCCCACCAAGAGGTTATGCAAAGGGTCTCTCTCAAAAGCCTTCTGTGAGGGTGTACTTCAGAACTCTTTACAATTGTTTCATGCCATACAGGGAAGCAATCTGAGCATTCTTCCAAATGGTTGGTAATTTCGGAGTTAGAAGCTTTATTTTTTAATTGTAATGAAGGCTGTCTCAAGCGATCACTTGAGCAACGTTTTGTCTGGCCAATATATAACAGAGACCACAAGCTAAGGGAATCCGATAAACAACATTTAAACAACAGGGGACAAATTTGCTCTGGTGATTCTTGCAAGTAACTCCAGGTTTGGCGAAAGGCGTGAGGTGGTCAAGACCGGAGCTGTTTTTGAAAACAAGACTGACTTTTTTTTTTTTCTTCAGGAAATTTCTTCGCAACGGACAACAAGTCGTGAGTCACTTTGTCGAAGTAACTTGTGGTTTTACCTTACTTCCACCAAGTGTTTCCTAAGCATCTGAATGTATTTTCATCCGGGATTCAACAAAGGGATTTCGAACCGGGAAATTCTCAAATGGTACATGGAGGCATCGGTTCACGAAACAAAAAAGGTTGATTACCAGTGTAGAAGAATCCAGCTTTTGCCATTTTTTCTGTGTTTCCCTGCGCAGTTGCAGGATAAAGGTCGAACGACGATTTTCTGCTTGCGAACGACGCGTACCTCTCATGTATGGGCCTGGTGTTTTGCACAGCATACTCCTTCGCGCGATTTCCATGCGATTCTGGACGTGCGAGGTATGAGACGTCTTCTGAACTATAGGCTAGTTCAGGTCTTATCCCAGAGGCAGCATCCATCATGACAGTGCCTGTTCCAAACCGAAAGATATGTGAGTGCATGGTACTCCAGAACTACCGCATACAGTTATTTGCACCATCGGCATAACATCGGATCGCTCGATATATTGATGGGGGCGGGGAGGAGGAGGGGTTATGTTGCGGACTGAATATCTACGAAGGCATAAACTCGCACCGTTGATAATTGTTCTACGAAATTTCTCCCGTAATTCATCATTCAACGCTTTAGTCGCGAGCCAACTACGACCGAAACGGCTCAAACGGGAGTTTCGAGTCCGACACCTATGTTAGGCATATGTGTTTCACAGTCGTCAGGCAACGAACATTCCCTTTGTCACGTTACGTTGCAGCAGCATCGTCAAATGTGTTGGCACAGCTCAAATATTTAATGGGCCGTAAATTATCCCGAACACATTGTTAAAGTGGCACAGAAGTCATTTTTAACACCCAGTTTTCTTCCTATAAAACTGTTAAGTAGGCCAGTAAGATACACCATGCGAAGTCATTTACACCACACAGTCATGATCACAGCAGAAATTGAATTTAAAATACGTCGCAAGAAGCGACCGTGCGCAACGGTGGTGAAGAGCAGTACCAGCCTGTGATCTGCCTGGAACCTCGCGCTGACGCTATAAGGAGAACGCTCGCTCTTTGGCCTAGAGAAATGTTGCCTGCTACGCCGCTGTCGTGTGCTACTCGGCTGTTCGGGGTTCTGATAAAGCCTTTCTCGTTGCTCGGTAATGCTTCGGTCACTCCTTCTATCCCCAATTCTCCGGGAGAACTGGCAAAACAGGTTTACGGCGGCAAAGGGACAAGGCGCTGACCCCCACTGACCGGCGGACCAGAACGAGTTCTCCTTATACCGTATCAGTGACATGGCATCCTACCTCCTCATCCTCGTTATAGCTGGAGTAGGGAGTTAAGGGTGAACGCGCGGAGCTATGTTTATGTGAGTTTTTTTTTTTTCTGGGAAAGAAATTGCACACATCAAAACCTTTTACGCTATTCGGTATAATGACGCACACACTTTCATCAGATGTCTTAAGCTGAATTTTTTTTTTGGATGGCCCTCTTTACTCCTTTAAATGTTTGCTGAAGAGAATACATGCGCTTAGGGAATTTTTATACGATAAATCCTTCGGGGTTAAAGTGCGCGATCTTGCAACCACGTACGGTTCAAACCCCCTCCTCATTGCACATCCACGTTCCTCCTCTCCTCCCCTCCTCCTTGCTCCTCTCAATTCTTGTCTTCTGTTAACGGTATTGACGCGTGTTATCAGTGCCTCCCTACATTGAGTTTGTAAGCGACTTTCACCAAGGAGCGTAGGCCAATCCTGGTAGCACTGCGGTTCACGGTGGTGTCATAAGGCCCAAGCGATGGCATGCTCAAGGTTTTCCAATGATACTCCTTTACGTAGGGGTGAAGGAGCCAGGACGAACAAATGTGCAAGCGTACAATTCTTCAAACAGGGTAGGTGTCACGTGAGACGCTTAGCACGTATTTTTCTCTTCAAAAACAGTAAAATTGTGGGTAGTTTGGGAAGCATGCTCTGTTGCAACGTTGGTGGTCTTCGTGTATGCGGTGAAGTCACCCTGGGAAAATGGCAAATGGGTACTAACACACCCAACTCCATGTGCAATTGCCCACTGTGCATCGTCGCCACGTGAACAAGGTCGGTAGGTTCTGTACGTCGTCTATACTTGGCCACGAACAAAAAAAAAGTTCACTTGCGAATGTAAAACTTCGGTCGTGCTTTCACAAACATCTTTTCGGTGCAAAAAAAGAAAAAGACGAAGCGAGAATAAGCCGTTTGATAGTCCCTTTAGCAGTAGACTATACGCGTTAATATAAGAATGAGTCAGCAAGCACTGTATACAATGAAAAGAGGAAGTAATTGAAAATATTTGCCAGCTGGTAGGACACGGACGCATATCTTCTATATTGACGTGGATTCCTCCATTGGTTCAGGGCTCTACAAATTGAGCTAAGCTAACACAACTCCTCAACCCCCTTCCAAGGTTGCGTCATTTGCATGGACAAACACAACCACACACTCACTCGTTCCACTTTCACTCTTGCATGTTTTCTCACACACGCACACATTCATACGACACGACGACGCAAGCGGCATCTGTTGAACACGACGGGTATTGACATATGAAACGTGGTGAAATAAACCTATGAATGCGTGCGTAAGCGAGAAAACATGTAAGAGTGAAAGTGAAATGAGTGAGCGAGTGGATGTGCTTGTCCCTTCAAATCACACAGCCTTGGAAGTCGTGAGGTGCTAACTCGACTGCTAACACAGAAGGTGTAGGTTCGAGTCCTACAGCTGGCTGACGTTTCAGAGGGTCCTAGGCAGTTGATACTCGTGTGTGGTGGTGTTGTTTCTTCTGTGTTCCAGGCTCAGAGCATCCATTTTCATCTCACTCTGTACAGACAGAACTTCCCAAAGGTACGCTCAGAGATCCTTCTATCGCCGTCGAAAGTTGATAGCTGTGATTTACGCTTTGCACTGGGTCACTTTACAACTCACAACATTACAAGCTTAAAACAACCATTAAACAAGCATTAAAGTGACTGTTGTATCCGTCGCGGTTAGACTCACTAAATAAGGGTACAGAATATCGCTTTCCCTTTCCTTGCAGAAGCCGCCGTTCAGTGTCCGCGATTGGGCCGGTCGTGCCACGTGGTAGTAGTAGGAGGTCTTGTCCAGGCAACTTGGGGTCCAGTTAGCTCCATGGTTGTCTGGTTCGAACCCCACAGCGTCTGGGACACCGTCGCGTGTGTGCAGGGCGCGGCGCCTGTGCGGAGGGTTGTCCGCGCGCTTATCGGCGAGGGGAGGGCTGCGTGCGCGTTTGCCCTCTCACATTTTTCGACCTGGGCCAACTTCTTTCATCAATTTTCAATCTGCGCCGACTTTTTTCGCGACTTTTTCCCATGCGCGACAGGCAGCGCTCGGGTGGAGGGCACAACACAAGGGCATACACAAAAGTACAAGTGAAAATATATTTATTAAAGTCATTAGTCTCGAGAATTATGACTCTGTGTGAAGGAGAAAAACTTAGCCAAAAATCTGATGCAATAGCATTGAAGGGCTATCACAATTTTTCTTTATTAGTGATAATTACGCAAGTTTTCATTTAAGCAGAAGGGGTAGCACATTTTAATCAAAGAAGATATTTTTAATCAATACGATTACAATCACAATTAAAAGTTTTATTATAAAAAGTCTAACATGACCACCATAGTGGAGTTTTAATTACAAAGTTCTGATATGTAACTTCAAGAACAATAGCTGGACCGACTTCTCTAGCGATTTTTTTTTCAGCGTGTGGTGGGCGGTGCGCAGGTGAGGGGCTGTCCGTGCGTTTACCAGCGGGCTGAAGAGCTGAGCGTACACTTATGATTGTACACACTGGGCTGACTTCTTTGGCTATTTTTCAGTCTGAGCCGAATTCGTTCGCATTTTTTTTTCATGCGGCGCGCAAGTAGGGACATGCACACTGACAACATCGGGCCACATTTTTGGCGATTTTTTCACCCTGGGACGACTTCCTTCGCAATGTTTTTCCCGCTACAGCAGGTGTGCAGTAGGCGATTTACATGCAAAGGATAGCCATACAAAAAAGTACAAGTGAAAATATATTTATTAAAGTCATTAGTGTCAGGAATTATGTTATGACTCCTTGTGAAGAAGAAAAACTCAGCCAAAAAATCTGATGCAATAGCATTGAAGGGGTATTTTATTAGTGATAATCACGTAAGTTTTCAATTAAGCAGAAGGAGTAGCATATTTTTAATAAAAGAAGATATTTTTAATCGATACGATTACTATTAAATTAAAAGTTTTATTATAAAAAGTCTAACATGACCCCATAGCGGAGTTTTAATTACATAGTTCTAATATGTAACTTCATGCGCAACAGCTAATATTCCATTATGATACATTTAATCGACGAATATATTTTTAATCAATATAATTACAATGAAAATTAAAAGTTTTATTAAAAGTCTAACATGACCACCATAGTGGAGCTTTAATTACAAGTGCCGATAGATGTATCTGAACAGCAGAGAACCTGGAAGACCATGGACACGAACACAAGAGGAAATAAAATGTATAACACTACATTGGTTAATCAAAACAACAGAGGAGGAGACTATCATTTAACTATCATAAAATCATCCTCGTGACTTCCCCATACAATTTTCGTTCTATGAGACACTACAAACCTTACTTTGTTTTATGAATTCAACACAGAAAATATATTAAAAAATGAACTTCAACACATAGCACGCTCCTAGCCAACAATCAGCTCTAATAATATCTGCCCTGATTTGTTGAAGACGGGAGGCGTACACCTGACAGTTATGAACATTTTCGAGCGCAATAGGGACGATTATTACAACATTACACAATTAATCAATTTCTTAATAAGTAAACAGCATAGACATACGGAAATAATGAGAAAAACTATCAATAGAGAGCCAAAACTTATCATACATAACCTATATATATCATAACCTATCAAACATAAACAACAGACACATGCAGGAAAATAAATGAAAAATAATCTATCAAAACGATCAACATGCACGGATGAATGGCAGAGAAACACTTTAAACGGCACATGTTGAGTAATTTAATACAGCACAGAGCTCACGCTGAATAGCAGAGAAACAATCTAAACGGCGCATCTGCCAATATGTAAACAACAGACAGGAAAATATTACTGAAGAAGATCAACAGCTAATAGAGAGCCAAAATACAACACGTAAACAAGAGGTACACAAAGGATAAATAGTTGAAGAACAATCTAACAAAACAAGAAACATGCACGGATGAATAGCAGAGAAACACTCTAAACGGTGCATCTACCAACGGTAAACAACATACAGGAAAGTAATTGAAAAATAATCAATCAAAACGATAAACATGCACGGATGAATAGCAGAGAAACGCTTTGAACGATGCATCTGCCAACATGTAAACAACACACCGGAGAATAATAGCGAAACAAACTATCAAACATTACAATTTGAAATAATATATCTTTTGAACTATCATAAAATCAACCTTGCGAGCTAACAATATAGAATTTTCATCCTACTCAGGCACTATAAACATTACCTTGACAGAGCTATCCAAAACACGCACCACATCTATGCTTTACACAGTACAACAAGACTCGAGACCCGGCGGGGTCACTCTCTCCCTCTATGCAGCCCGGTGGGGTCACTCTCTCCATCTATACAGCCCAAAGCATGGAACCTGTTGTCAATCTGTGGGGGTGGGGAAATCCCCTCTCTTTTTCACATTCTTTTCTCCAAAAGAAATATTCTTAGGTTCGGTGTACAGAGACGAATTTTTTTATTGATCGCAAATAGACATTGGAATTATTCGGCTCTCAAGAACACAATAAGAATTCTATCAAAAAACAATAGAACGCAAAAATCTAAGAATAGACTTTCTAAGCAAACGAGAAAATGTTATCGGTGCAAACAATACTCAACGAGAAACGTTTCAGATCAGACACAACTATTAGGCAATCATTATTCTCAAATCACAAAATATCAATCGAGTGAAAGTCAAGTTTATTCAGTGATAGAAACAATACTAATTCGAAAACGAGAACAAATTTAATTACATATTTTTTATGATAACTTTGCAATACATGCAGAAGCCACAATCAACTCATCTGAAATGTAAATTATAGTGTTTGCTACAGCGGAAATCAACGCACACAACATTCCAAACTAATAGAATATTTTTATTAATATCAATCGAGTGATCATCTGAAACATAGTCAAAGCAGTAATTAATTTTGGCAAACATTTTCCTAACCACGCAGCGCAAATATACATCACAGAAACACGTATTTTTCATTCTGGACCCACTAGTGGAAACGAAGTGAGAGAGGGAAGCTGAGTTCCCGTACACTTTCGTTAAGGTTACGCCCGCAGGGAGTAGGGGAATCGAGCAATAGTCTTGGTATACAAAGCCATAAACCGACTCCAGCAAGTCAAGTTAGGGAAGGAGGGGCTCTAGCGCTGTCTTGTACATAGAATCATTGAAAGCAAACGTTTTTTTCCTTACACATCACATCTATTTTGTAAATTGAATTTCATAATTCTCACGGCAGGTGGAACATTCTAAACGCGATAATAAATTTTTAATAAATAAAATTACCACCAATATGATTTAATTAAATGTCGAGGCGCACTACAAAACAGAACAGACAATTGCTATACATTGAAGAGATGGACGGATTTTGTACTCGTTACCATACATCATGGAGGACCTGATGAAAAGCTGCTTCGAAAAGGAGGAGCCGCGAAACGATTCATTTATCGCTGCATTTCAATACGTCCTAGACATGGTCGTATTCGGAGATATGGCACAAATTATGGAATTCAAGATGCGAGAACTTGTATGCCGAATCTACAATAGTTATAAAAATATTTGCACGTCATCATCGGAAGGACCACTTGGGTTGATGATGGAGTTTTTGAGGTTTGCTAACGAAGAATTGAAATACACTAGACCAAACGTAATTGTAATCATTGCAATGGGTATTGCGTTAATCAAGAAAGCAATTAGATCAAATTATCATATACAAGCAGTCTATATCGCACGATTCATTACGATTTGTTGAAATTACACCTAACGGTTGAAATGGAAAGTACATAAAAAAATCTTATCACGTGATATATTCCACTAGAGCCTCTACACATTTATTTTATTCTACCAGTCAAGGATGTCGAATGAACAGAAGTTCAATATTGTCGTGCAAGGTCTGATGTATCATCACTTATTGAAACTCAACAAACATATCAATTGTGGTGGGCCACCGGATGATTTTCATCTAATACTCTCTTGTACGCCATTCAATAATCTTCATACAAAGAAAGGAAGCATCAATAAGAGACTGTGCAAGTTCGTCGCAAAAAGTGCAAGTTGTTGAAGCAATACAAACACGGCGACAACATATCACCTGCGTTAATCAGCGCTGGATTCAAGCGCCCAATAATCAGAATAAATTACTTGATGTCTTCGGAATTCATCAATCAAGACAACAAACGAAAACTTCGGAGTTTGGAATAGAACTGTAATTTATCAAAATAAACAAGTGTATAATTGAAATAATAATTGCATTCTTTATCATCATTGTAATGTATTCTACACAGCGCAATGAAAACAGCTTATGACTAGATTGAAGATTGCTAAGGAGACACTACATACAAGGATCTTCGCACGGAATCAGCGCTGGCAATCAAAGAGATTTTTACACGACCACACTCTATACAACACCGACACCCGAAGGAAAGAATTGTAGAAGAATCGATAATAGAAATTTAGAGGCATGTTACATCAATCTTTGTTTACAAAGAGGATCACTAATATTTTGCGATAGCTTATTTTACGAATTAAATTGCATAGTGTATATATTTTCTTAGACTATTGGACAGTTGACAATACTATATTGAAAGGAATCTATTATCAAACGACGCGATGCAAGTGATGGACATGCATGATGCGCTAGCGGAGTCTACAATTCTAATCATCATAACATGCGGCACACAATTCCAATAAGGTTTTGGGAGAATTAAATCACGCAACTGTCATCAGAAATGTTTAACCAATGAAGATGTGCACTATCCATAAGATATGTAATTATATAAGTAAATATTCCTTTTGCAAACTTAACCAAAGCAGCACACATAAACGTAGCTCCAATTCACAGGACGCACCCGAGTTTTTTCATTGGCCATACTGAAAAACTATGAGTCTACTCACTATGTCACGGCATATGAGGCACTACAAATGGGAAGGACATATATTAATTTAGAAGATTTTAGATCATAATGAAACAAAACGCAAACTCCAACACCAAAAGGTTCTTGTTTAAATTTTCAAAGTCAAAACTGTATACTCTTTCTTACAATTTTTTAATAATAGATTAAAAAGCTGTCTATACAGTCACACATTGTATACAATATATTTGTTTGTACATTAATTGCTAAAATTTATCAGATCACATTCGAGAGCAGTGGTGACTATCGGTAAGTGTTTAATTAAAATTCGAACTGTCATCCGCGTCGTCGAATGCGTTTCGGCAACACGCCGGGCCGCATTTCCCCAATGCCGTACCCGAAACCGAACGCGATTCTGTGCCCGATGCGTTAACGCGGTACCGCACACGAGCGTGTTGCTTTCTTCCGGAAACGGGTTCGACGACTCGGATGACCATTTCGTTCGAAAAATATTCGTAACTTTTACTATCCGCGTCATGGAGAATTCACATTACGTTATAGAGTATATAGAAAATATCACTCGATTAAATTCTTTGACATCGTGAAAGAGTTCTTAAAACCTTCGCGTATCAAAGTGAGCCAGCTAAAGCTGCGAAATTACACTTTCTACAACTCAGTTCGTAAATTACGGCAGCAGTTCAAATTTTAATTAAACACTTCCGATAGTCACCACTGCTCTCGAATGTGATCTGATAAATTTTAGCAATTAATGTACAAACAAATATATTGTATACAATGTGTGACTATACACAGTAAACTTTTTTACACTTTTTTGGTGTAAATGGCTTGTCCCATGGCGCACACCTTTTTGGTGTTGCCTTTACACTCAAATGACGGGTGTTTTCTAATACACATTTTCGTTAAGTGTATTCCTGGTAAAACACTGTTGTAATCGGTGTATAAAAACAAAAACACCCTTAAAATGAGAGTATTCTATTGAAAACACCATTTATGATGGAATTATTTGTTCGCAAATATTCCCTCGCAAATAGTGTAATAGGAGCTTCCGTGGCAGCATACCGACACCACTGGCCGAGACATGCAGTTCGACGCTCTTGCTTCTATGGCAAGCAGCACCGCGAACACCGTAGACTTCCAGCCGTGGTTCCATCGTAGAACCTAAACCCGGAGCGCAATGCGTCGCAGGCACGCCTCGTTAGCTTGGTAACACTGTGGGACCAACCTGAGTGCAGAGGCATAAAGAGACATAGGGCGCCCTCAGTAAGCCTATATGGCGTGTCGGATGGATCATATACTGAAATACAATTTGTTGGGGCACATTCGTTACATGTGGTGGGGCGGGAAACGTTTGTAGCGGTGGCGGGAATGTGTTTTTGCAATTAACACTCACGCATGCAACGAGTCAAAGATATAAGCTAAATTTCTAACATCCCTCCCTGTCAAATACTGTGTTTTTAACTCAGGTTATCGTCTATAATGTGATTACTTGCTGAGGCGGAGCTGTGGAAACCAGCATAGTTTTTTCTCTCACGAAATAAAACACAATTTTTAACACCATACACCCAATTCAAAGTGGGTGTAAAAAAGGTGAATTTGGCGGAAAACACCTGTTTCAACACCCTACTTTACACCCTTAATGATCCACATTGGATAAAACGTGGTGTATGTCGATATCACACCTTTAGTAATGCACTTTTTGCACTCTTTGTGGAATAGAAAAGGGTGTTTTTATAAGAGTACACCTTGTTTGAGCAAATAAAGGTTTAAAATGATTTACTGTGTATAGACAGCTTTTTAATCTATATATTAAAAATTGTAGAAAGAGTTACAGTTTGACTTTGAAAATTTAACAAGAACCTTTTGGTGTTGGAGTTTGCATTTTGTTTCATTATGATCTAAAATCTTCTAAAATTAATATATGTCCTTCCATTTGTAGTGCCACATATGCCTCATATGGACTCATAGTTTTTCAGTATGGCTAATGAAAAAACTCGGGTGCGTCCTGTGAATTGGAGCTACGTTTATGTGTGCTGCTTTGGTTAAGTTTGCAAAAGGAATATTTACTTATTATAATTACATATCTTACGGATAGTGCACATCTTCATTGGTTAAACATTTCTGATGACAGTTGCGTGATTCGATTCTCCCAAAACCTTATTGGAATTGTGTGCCGCATGTTATGATGATTAGAATTGTAGTCTCCGCTAGCGCATCATGCATGTCCATCACTTGCATCGCGTCATTTGATAATAGATTCCTTTCAATATAGTATTGTCAACTGTCCAATAGTCTAAGAAAATATATACACTATGCAATTTAATTCGTAAAATAAGCTATCGCAAAATATTAGTGATCCTCTTTGTAAACAAAGATAGATGTAACATGCCTCTAAATTTATATTATCGATTCTTCTACAATTCTTTCCTTCGGGTGTCGGTGTTGTATAGAGTGTGGCCGTGTAAAAATCTCTTTGATTGCCAGCGCTGATTCCGTGCGAAGATCCTTGTATGTTGTGTCTCCTTAGCAATCTTCAATCTAGTCATAAGCTGTTTTCATTGCGCTGTGTAGAATATATTACAATGATGACAAAGAATACAATTATTATTTCAATTATACACTTGTTTATTTTGATAAATTACAGTTCTATTCCAAACTCCGAAGTTTTCGTTTGTTGTCTTGATTGATAAATTCCGAAGACATCAAGTAATTTATTCTGATTATTGGGCGCTTGAATCCAGCGTTGATTAACGCAGGTGATATGTTGTCGCCGTGTTTGTATTGCTTCAACAACTTGCACTTTGTTGCGACGAACTTGCACAGTCTCTTATTGATGCTTCCTTTCTTTGTATGAAGATTCTTGAATGGCGTACAAGAGAGTATTAGATGAAAATCATCCGGTGGCCCACCACAATTGATATGTTTGTTGAGTTTCAATAAGTGATGATACATCAGACCTTGCACGACAATATTGAACTTCTGTTCATTCGACATCCTTGACTGGTAGAATAAAATAAATGTGTAGAGGCTCTAGTGGAATATATCACGTGATAAGATTTTTTTATGTACTTTCCATTTCAACCGTTAGGTGTAATTTCAACAAATCCGTAATGAATCGTGCGATATAGACTGCTTGTATATGATAATTTGATCTGATTGCTTTCTTGATTAATGCAATACCCATTGCAATGATTACAATTACGTTTGGTCTAGTGTATTTCAATTCTTCGTTAGTAAAACCTCAAAAACTCCATCATCAACCCAAGTGGTCCTTCCGATGATGACGTGCAAATATTTTTATAACTATTGTAGATTCGGCATACAAGTTCTCGCATCTTGAATTCCATAATTTGTGCCATATCTCCGAATACGACCATGTCTAGGACGTATTGAAATGCAGCGATAAATGAATCGTTTCGCGACTCCTCCTTTTCGAAGCAGCTTTTTATCAGGTCCTCCCATGACGTATGGTAACGAGTACAAAATCCGTCCATCTCTTCAATGTATAGCAATTGTCTGTTCTGTTTTGTAGTGCGCCTCGACATTTAATTAAATCATATTGGTGGTAATTTTATTTATTAAAAATTTATTATCGCGTTTAGAATGTTCCACCTGCCGTGAGAATTATGAAATTCAATTTACAAAATAGATGTGATGTGTAAGGAAAAAACGTTTGCTTTCAATGATTCTATGTACAAGACAGCGCTAGAGCCCCTCCTTCCCTAACTTGACTTGCTGGAGTCGGTTTATGGCTTTGTATACCAAGACTATTCCTGGATTCCCCTACTCCCTGCGGGCGTAACCTTAACGAAAGTGTACGGGAACTCAGCTTCCCTCTCTCACTTCGTTTCCACTAGTGGGTCCTGAATGAAAAATACGTGTTTCTGTGATGTATATTTGCGCTGCGTGGTTAGGAAAATGTTTGCCTAAATTAATTACTGCTTTGACTATGTTTCAGATGATCACTCGATTGATATTAATAAAAATATTCTATTAGTTTGGAATGTTGTGTGCGTTGATTTCCGCTGTAGCAAACACTATAATGTACATTTCAGATGAGTTGATTGTGGCTTCTGCATGTATTGCAAAGTTATCATAAAAATATGTAATTAAATTTGTTTCTCGTTTTCGAATTAGTATTGTTTCTATCACTGAATAAACTTGACTTTCACTCGATTGATATTTTGTGATTTGAGAATAATGATTGCCTAATAGTTGTGTCTGATCTGAAACGTTTCTCGTTGAGTATTGTTTGCACCGATAACATTTTCTCGTTTGCTTAGAAAGTCTATTCTTAGATTTTTGCGTTCTATTGTTTTTTGATAGAATTCTTATTGTGTTCTTGAGAGTCGAATAATTCCAATGTCTATTTGCGATCAATAAAAAAATTCGTCTCTGTACACCGAACCTAAGAATATTTCCTTTTGGAGAAAAGAATGTGAAAAAGAGAGGGATTTCCCCACCCCCACAGATTGACAACAGGTTCCATGCTTTGGGCTGTATAGATGGAGAGAGTGACCCCACCGGGCTGCATAGAGGGAGAGAGTGACCCCGCCGGGTCTCGAGTCTTGTTGTACTGTGTAAAGCATAGATGTGGTGCGTGTTTTGGATAGCTCTGTCAAGGTAATGTTTATAGTGCCTGAGTAGGATGAAAATTCTATATTGTTAGCTCGCAAGGTTGATTTTATGATAGTTCAAAAGATATATTATTTCAAATTGTAATGTTTGATAGTTTGTTTCGCTATTATTTTCCGGTGTGTTGTTTACATGTTGGCAGATGCATCGTTCAAAGCGTTTCTCTGCTATTCATCCGTGCATGTTTATCGTTTTGATTGATTATTTTTCAATTACTTTCCTGCATGTTGTTTACCGTTGGTAGATGCACCGTTTAGAGTGTTTCTCTGCTATTCATCCGTGCATGTTTCTTGTTTTGTTAGATTGTTCTTCAACTATTTATCCTTTGTGTACCTCTTGTTTACGTGTTGGATTTTGGCTCTCTATTAGCTGTTGATCTTGTTTCAGTAATATTTTCCTGTCTGTTGTTTACATGTTGGCAGATGCGCCGTTTAGATTGTTTCTCTGCTATTCAGCGTGAGCTCTGTGCTGTATTAAATTATTCATCATGTGCCGTTTAAAGTGTTTCTCTGCCATTCATCCGTGCATGTTGATCGTTTTGATAGATTATTTTTCATTTATTTTCCTGCATGTGTCTGTTGTTTATGTTTGATAGGTTATGATATATATAGGTTATGTATGATAAGTTTTGGCTCTATTGATCGTTTTTCTCATTATTTCCGTATGTCTATGCTGTTTACTTATTAAGAAATTGATTAATTGTGTAATGTTGGAATAATCGTCCCATTGCGCTCGAAAATGTTCATAACTGTCAGGTGTACGCCTCCCGTCTTCAACAAATCAGGGCAGATATTATTAGAGCTGATTGTTGGCTAGGAGCGTGCTATGTGTTGAAGTTCATTTTTTAATATATTTTCTGTGTTGAATTCATAAAAAAGTAAGGTTTGTAGTGTCTCATAGAATGAAAATTGTATGGGGAAGTCACGAGGATGATTTTATGATAGTTAAATGATAGTCTCCTCCTCTGTTGTTTTGATTAACCAATGTAGTGTTATACATTTTATTTCCTCTTGTGTTCGTGTCCCATGGTCTTCCAGGTTCTCTGCTGTTCACATACATCTATCGGTACTTGTAATTAAAGCTCCACGATGGTGGTCATGTTAGACTTTTAATAAAACTTTTAATTTTCATTGTAATTATATTGATTAAAAATGTATTCATCGATTAAATGTATCATAATGGAATATTAGCTGTTGCGCATGAAGTTACATACTAGAACTATGTAATTAAAACTCCGTTATGGTGGTCATGTTAGACTTTTTATAATAAAACTTTTAATTTAATAGTAATCGTATCGATTAAAAATATCTTCTTTTATTAAAAATATGCTACTCCTTCTGCTTAATTGAAAACTTGCGTGATTATCACTAATAAAATACCCCTTCAATGCTATTGCATCAGATTTTTTGGCTGAGTTTTTCTTCTTCACACGGAGTCATAACATAATTCCTGACACTAATGAATATATTTTCACTTGTACTTTTGTGTATGGCTATCCTTTGCATGTAAATCGCCTACTGCACACCTGCTGTAGCGGGGAAAAAATTGCGAATGAAGTCGTCCCAGGGTGAAAAAATCGCCAAAGATGTGGCCCGATGTTGTCAGTGTGCATGTCCCTACTTGCGCCCCGCATGAAAAAAAAATGCGAACGAATTCGGCTCAGACTAAAAAATAGCCAAAGAAGTCAGCCCAGTATGTACGATCATAAGTGTACGCTCAGCTCTTCAGCCCGCTGGTAAACACACGGACAGCCCCTCACCTGCGCACCGCCCACCACACGCTGAAAAAAAAAATCGCTAGAGAAGTCGGTCCAGCTATTGTTCTTGAAGTTACATATCAGAACTTTGTAATTAAAACTCCACTATGGTGGTTATGTTAGACTTTTTATAATAAAACTTTTAATTTTGATTGTAATGTATCGATTGAAAAATATCTTCTTTGATTAAAATGTGCTACCCCTTCTGCTTAAATGAAAACTTGCGTAATTATCACTAATAAAGAAAAATTGTGATAGCCCTTCAATGCTATTGCATCAGATTTTTGGCTAAGTTTTTCTCCTTCACACAGAGTCATAATTCTCGAGACTAATGACTTTAATAAATATATTTTCACTTGTACTTTTGTGCATGGCTATCCTTTGCATGTGAAGAGCCTACTGCACACCCGTTGTAGCGGGGAAAAATTACGATTGAAATCGACACAGATTGAAAAATGACGAAAGAACTCGGCCTAGTCTGAAAAATGTGAGCGAGTAAGCGCTCACGCAACCCTCCGGCCACGCTCCGCCCACCGCAGCAGCCCTCCACCCGAGCGCTGCCTGTCGCGCACGGGAAAAAGTCGCGAAAAAAGTCGGCGCAGATTGAAAAATGATGAAAGAAGTTGGCCGAGGCCGAAAAATGAGAGGGCAAACGCGCACGCAGCCCTCCCCTCGCCGATAAGCGCGCGGACAACCCTCCGCACAGGCACCGCGCTCTCCGCACACGCGACAGTGTCCCAGACGCTGTGGGGTTCGAACCAGACACCCATGGAGCTAACTGAACCCCAAGTTGACTGGACAAGACCTCCTACTACTCGTGATTTCTCTTTCTAAGAACGCATCATCCACGTTCAGTACCTTCCATCCAAAACCTGTTACCTCTGTTGCGAACTGGCTTGAGAGCGCGCAGTTCTACTGCGGAGAAGGGGAAGATTGGCGTCCCATGGCTAGGCGACGAGGTCGCTCCGGACCCAAGATGGCGGTCTTGCTCGCCGACGTGGCTCTGTGTCGCTACTCTGCTGTCTATTTAGTGACTCTAGTCGCGGTCGATTCCGAAAAATTAGCGCTCTTTTACTCATCGTTCATTACCGACGATAACCCTGAAAGTCACACGCAAATTTCTGGAATAGTTCCTGTGCAGTTTTATGTGATGCATAGTAAGAGCAGACGGCAGTTGTTGAGAGTATGCCGGAATTCCCTTTCTGGAAATTGGAGAAAACATCACACTGCTAAAACCAATCAGCCCTTTGGGCGGACGTGTCTACACAGTAAACGTTTTACAGTTTTTGGTGTAAATGGCTTGTCCCATGGCGCACAACTTTTTGGTGTTGCCTTTACACCCGAATGAAGGTTATTGTCTGAAGCACACTCTAAAGGGACTATGAAATTTCCCGAACCCCCATACTTTTTTTCGATGGAAATTGTTCTTCCCGCAGAGAAACTAACATGCCACAAGAGATAAACTGATGTTCTGAGGCTGGAACAACATAGAAGGGACAGATACAAACAAAGCCTCAATTTGCCTAAGGAATCAACGATGAAAGATGAAAGTCACTGAAAAGGTTAGCCAGCTGTAGGGATCGGCTAACCTTTTCAGCTGGCTAACCTTTTCAGTGACTTTCATCTTTCATCGTTGATGCCACAAATTTTTCCGGACGAAATCGCTCCACTCTGCGAGGAGCGCGCGCTGGAAATGTCTCTTCCACGTTCCTCCTCTCCCGCACATATTTCCCTGTCGATGGTGTAACTGTACGGACCGCACTTCGGTTCCCCGTTACGTCACCGGTGTTGCACAATGGCAAGTACTGCCGCGAGCTCGCGCTGTGGCTGCCGCCACTGCCGAAATCTGCCGATCGCGCGAAAGCTGCTGTCATGGAGATTTCCACTCCCGATGAACGCATACGCGGGATCCTACGGCGCATGCTCCTGGCGGGATTCCTCGGCTCGGCAACACGTCACGATGACGTGTTGCTGAGCCGGCCGTGGTCGCGTCAAGTTGCCTGTTGTATCTCCGCTCGGCAGCTCCCCACGGCGCGGCGCCAGCTGTCCTCCCTTCGCCGCTGCGTTTAAATTCGCTCCCGAGAAATGCGCTCGCGCGACGAAAGTAAAATTTCGGTTTAGACTCAGAAAAATGTCTTCTTTCAAACGAAACGAAGAAAAAAGTCGTTTTATAGTCCCTTCAATTAGGTGTCTTCCTCATAAAACCCTCTTATAATGGGTGTTTAACAACAAAAACACTGGTAAAGGGGGGGGGGGTATTCTATTGAGAATACCTTTCAGGATGGAATTGTTTCGTGGCAAATATTGCCTCACAAATGGTTAGTGTAATACAAGCTCCAACGACAGCATACAAACACATACAGTTAGATGTTTTTGAGTCTACGGCAACCACCACCTTGAACACGGCAGACTTCCAGCCGTGGTTTCATCGTACAACCTAACCCGGAGCGCAATGCGTCACAGGCACGGCTTGTTAGGTACCGTAGGCGTGAGTGCCGTAGCTTGAAGGGACTTGGTCACCTTCGGTAGCCTCTATTGACGTATCGGATGGATCATAGACTGATATACAATTTGTTTGGGGCACGTTCGTTAAGTGTAGCAGAGGAAAACGTCTGTAACGGTGACGGAAATTAGTCTTTGCAATTAAAACGTACGCCTGCAACGAGTCAAGGATACCATTTAAATTCCTGATATCCTTTTCTGCTAAATACTGTGTTTTTAACTCAAGTTATCGTTTGTAATGTCATTAACTGCTGAGTGGAGCTGCGAAACCAGTATAATTTTCTTTTGACCAATTAAACCGCCGTTTTAAAAACCATATTCCCAGTTCAAATAGGGTGTGAGAAAGCGTATTGGACGTAAACACCTCTTTGAACACCTCGCTTTACACACATGGGAAAAAAGGTGGTGTATGTCGATATTGCACCTTTAGTAATGCTCTTTTTACACCATTTGCTAAGTTTGCGGGATAGAAAGGGTGTTTCTATGATACTATGATTTACTCGTACGTAAAATTATTTACACTGTAACGAAGCAGCAGCTTGAGGGGCGTTTGGCCAGTGGCCGGAAGCTCAGCGGAAAGCGCCGCTTGCAAAAGAACGCCGTCACTGGCGGAAATACGCGGAAGCGCTGCTTCAGATTCCTTGCTCCTGATTGGCCTTGAGAATATTGATGTAAGTGTTCTTCACGCTGATTGGGTGATAATCAGTCGATTGCTGAGAGAGGTGTCCAGTCGTGCTAGTACGCGCCTCTTTGCTGTTGCTCGTGTCGTCTACAACGGCTGCCCTCGCAGAAGCTGGAGAGTAGTTTGGATGGTTTTGAATGCTTTAAAGGGACGGTCTCGTACAGGTCGAGCGATTCCGAAACTTAGCTGAAATTATATTCAAGAGTGCTACAGAAACACAGTCGCGAAGTTTCAACCAGAACAACGAAGTGGTTTTCGAGAAGTTTGAAGAAATATGTCGTGACAGCAGACGACGGAAGTTGCAGCTGGATTCAACTCCCTCTCATGCAACGTCATATGTCACGTGGTTATGGGATTTATGGTGGCAGGTCGCCCATTGTGCGACCGAAGCACAATGCACAATACAGTCGGAGGTGTAAGCGGTTTGCGCTTGGAAGTTGTCACGTGCGACGTCGTAATGCCTGACAGCAAACTTAGCGATACTGAAGGTTCCTTGTCACTAAGCGGTGAAAATAAGCTCATCGGCGCCGACCGATTGAATAACGGGGACGTCGATGAACCTTTAGCTGCTGACCTTTTGCCACAACAACGTGGTTACCAAGTGGAAGTAGTGGATGATCCGAAATCGATTGAAGGGTAAGACTCACCCATAAAAGCGCACTTTTTGCGTATATATGTTTCTCCTGATCGTGACACCATTCTAAATTGCACAAACATTGCAGGTGTGTGTGTATAGCCACTGCTCGCCAATACCAGGATGTGTTTTGCGCACAATCCGGAACCTGTTTCGATCCGTCACGTACACATGGCGTTCTATTCTCCTGAAAGGTGTTGTAAGGTTTCTTTTTGTTGCGCAGCTTTTTATTTGCATATAAAAATGTGTGTTTCATGGTACGTTATGCAAAATTTCAGACTTGAGCATTTCGTCATATGTATCACAACTTGGATAGTCTTCTGTAGGAAGCTGCTCTCTCTATTCATTCGCGCAAGCGGCAGGAGGTTGTCAACGTGATAAGTGAAGGCTTTCCATTCATGTCTTTACACCTGGAGCAAATGACAAAATCAAGGATAAGCTGATCTACGTCAACGTCTTCAATTACCCCTGACCTATGAAAAAAAAAGCCCTTTTCAGGGTCATTCCACATGTCTGCATCGATGACCATGTTTCTGCATCGAATAAGCCCTTATCATCATTGATAATTACAATACTTCATATCAAAAATACCTAGACGTGCATTACGAATGTGCAAGATGCAACTGCCATATTTTAGCTAATGTTATGGCGGTGTGTTCATGAGACCATACTGGCTCAGATTTTTATTGTGTCAGGGGTTGCACACTAAGATGTCCAGCACATTGAATATAAAAGATTTGGAAATGTTTAAAAACTTTCAAAGATACCTAGACGTCTATGACAAATTTGTAAGACCGAACAGCGATTTGCAACTTGTCGACATGTCTGCCTTATTGTTGCTCATGTTACACCGGTCTGTTCATGAGCCCATAAATTGGCTCAGATTTTGATTCGATATCAGCGGTTGCACACTAACATGTCCAGCACGTTTAATATGAAAGATGTGGAAATGTTTAAAAAATGTCAAAAATACCTAGACGTGCACGACAAATTTGTAAGACGGAACAGCGGTTTGCAACTTGTCGACATGTCGTCAGTCTTATTTGTGCTCATGCTACACCGGTGTGTTCATGAGCCAATACTGGCTGAGATTTTGATTCAATATTGGGTTGCACACTACCATGTCCAGCACGTTCAATATGAAAGTTTTTTGGAAATGTTAACAAATATCAAAAATATCTAGATGTGCACGACAAATTTGTAAGATGGAACAGCGGTTCGCAACTTGTCGACATGTCGTCGGTCTTATTTTTGCTCATATTACACAGGTGTGTTCATGAGCCCATACTGGCTCATATTTTGATTCAATATTGGGTTGCACACTACCATGTCCAGCACGTTGAATATGGAAGTTGTGGAAATGTTTAACAAATATCAAAAATATCTAGATGTGCACGACAAATTTGTAAGATGGAACAGCGGTTCGCAACTTGTCGACATGTCGTCAGTCTTATTTTTGTTCATATTACACCGGTGTGTTCATGAGCCCATACTGTCTCAGATGTTGATTCGATATCAGGGGTTGCACACTGACATGTCCAGCACGTTGAATATGAAAGATGTGGAAATGTTTACAAAATATCAAAAATACCTAGATGTGAATGACAAATGTGCAAGATGGAGCAGGAGTTTGCAACTTGTCGACATCGTCGTTTTGCTG